>NW_025920002.1:12500-35217 GCF_905147765.1 Vanessa atalanta | reverse complement strand
GGCGTCTCCGTTCCGGAGCTATTAATTTTTACAAACAGAATCTGTATCGATTATTCGCTATAAGAATCGGATCGCTCTTGAAAGTCTTCTTAAGCGATCCGAAACTCTAAATATTCGAAGTACATTTTTCAAAATTTTTTCTCCATTTCTTGTCGTAAAAATCTGAAAAAAATACCTCACTCAGTTCTCACTTTTAAAATTATAATTCCACTTTTAACTTACTTATATCTCCCGTTTTTGTCTGTTTTTAAGCTATTTTTAAGTTTTTCGTTTATATCTTTTTTATTATTGTTTCGATCTTTTTTCCGTGTTCGGCGCGATTGTGGGGCCCTCTGCTCTGCATCCGTTGACATCTCAATCTCCCGGATCGGCCTATCCGTTCGAGAGTTATCGGTCGAAAACCGAAAAATTTTTCACCTTTTTTCATTATATTTTTCTGTTTTTTATTTTTAATTCGTTCATTTGTAATCTTATCTTGTTTTGCTCTTTGGCGCATTTGTAGGGCCCTCTGCCCTGCATCCATCGAGACATCTCACTCCCGGATCGGCGTCTCCGTTCCGGAGCTATTAATTTTTACAAACAGAATCTGTATCGATTATTCGCTATAAGAATCGGATCGCTCTTGAAAGTCTTCTTAAGCGATCCGAAACTCTAAATATTCGAAGTACATTTTTCAAAATTTTTTCTCCATTTCTTGTCGTAAAAATCTGAAAAAAATACCTCACTCAGTTCTCACTTTTAAAATTATAATTCCACTTTTAACTTACTTATATCTCCCGTTTTTGTCTGTTTTTAAGCTATTTTTAAGTTTTTCGTTTATATCTTTTTTATTATTGTTTCGATCTTTTTTCCGTGTTCGGCGCGATTGTGGGGCCCTCTGCTCTGCATCCGTTGACATCTCAATCTCCCGGATCGGCCTATCCGTTCGAGAGTTATCGGTCGAAAACCGAAAAATTTTTCACCTTTTTTCATTATATTTTTCTGTTTTTTATTTTTAATTCGTTCATTTGTAATCTTATCTTGTTTTGCTCTTTGGCGCATTTGTAGGGCCCTCTGCCCTGCATCCATCGAGACATCTCACTCCCGGATCGGCGTCTCCGTTCCGGAGCTATTAATTTTTACAAACAGAATCTGTATCGATTATTCGCTATAAGAATCGGATCGCTCTTGAAAGTCTTCTTAAGCGATCCGAAACTCTAAATATTCGAAGTACATTTTTCAAAATTTTTTCTCCATTTCTTGTCGTAAAAATCTGAAAAAAATACCTCACTCAGTTCTCACGTTTAAAATTATAATTCCACTTTTAACTTACTTATATCTCCCGTTTTTGTCTGTTTTTAAGCTATTTTTAAGTTTTTCGTTTATATCTTTTTTATTATTGTTTCGATCTTTTTTCCGTGTTCGGCGCGATTGTGGGGCCCTCTGCTCTGCATCCGTTGACATCTCAATCTCCCGGATCGGCCTATCCGTTCGAGAGTTATCGGTCGAAAACCGAAAAATTTTTCACCTTTTTTCATTATATTTTTCTGTTTTTTATTTTTAATTCGTTCATTTGTAATCTTATCTTGTTTTGCTCTTTGGCGCATTTGTAGGGCCCTCTGCCCTGCATCCATCGAGACATCTCACTCCCGGATCGGCGTCTCCGTTCCGGAGCTATTAATTTTTACAAACAGAATCTGTATCGATTATTCGCTATAAGAATCGGATCGCTCTTGAAAGTCTTCTTAAGCGATCCGAAACTCTAAATATTCGAAGTACATTTTTCAAAATTTTTTCTCCATTTCTTGTCGTAAAAATCTGAAAAAAATACCTCACTCAGTTCTCACTTTTAAAATTATAATTCCACTTTTAACTTACTTATATCTCCCGTTTTTGTCTGTTTTTAAGCTATTTTTAAGTTTTTCGTTTATATCTTTTTTATTATTGTTTCGATCTTTTTTCCGTGTTCGGCGCGATTGTGGGGCCCTCTGCTCTGCATCCGTTGACATCTCAATCTCCCGGATCGGCCTATCCGTTCGAGAGTTATCGGTCGAAAACCGAAAATTTTTTCACCTTTTTTCATTATATTTTTCTGTTTTTTATTTTTAATTCGTTCATTTGTAATCTTATCTTGTTTTGCTCTTTGGCGCATTTGTAGGGCCCTCTGCCCTGCATCCATCGAGACATCTCACTCCCGGATCGGCGTCTCCGTTCCGGAGCTATTAATTTTTACAAACAGAATCTGTATCGATTATTCGCTATAAGAATCGGATCGCTCTTGAAAGTCTTCTTAAGCGATCCGAAACTCTAAATATTCGAAGTACATTTTTCAAAATTTTTTCTCCATTTCTTGTCGTAAAAATCTGAAAAAAATACCTCACTCAGTTCTCACTTTTAAAATTATAATTCCACTTTTAACTTACTTATATCTCCCGTTTTTGTCTGTTTTTAAGCTATTTTTAAGTTTTTCGTTTATATCTTTTTTATTATTGTTTCGATCTTTTTTCCGTGTTCGGCGCGATTGTGGGGCCCTCTGCTCTGCATCCGTTGACATCTCAATCTCCCGGATCGGCCTATCCGTTCGAGAGTTATCGGTCGAAAACCGAAAATTTTTTCACCTTTTTTCATTATATTTTTCTGTTTTTTATTTTTAATTCGTTCATTTGTAATCTTATCTTGTTTTGCTCTTTGGCGCATTTGTAGGGCCCTCTGCCCTGCATCCATCGAGACATCTCACTCCCGGATCGGCGTCTCCGTTCCGGAGCTATTAATTTTTACAAACAGAATCTGTATCGATTATTCGCTATAAGAATCGGATCGCTCTTGAAAGTCTTCTTAAGCGATCCGAAACTCTAAATATTCGAAGTACATTTTTCAAAATTTTTTCTCCATTTCTTGTCGTAAAAATCTGAAAAAAATACCTCACTCAGTTCTCACTTTTAAAATTATAATTCCACTTTTAACTTACTTATATCTCCCGTTTTTGTCTGTTTTTAAGCTATTTTTAAGTTTTTCGTTTATATCTTTTTTATTATTGTTTCGATCTTTTTTCCGTGTTCGGCGCGATTGTGGGGCCCTCTGCTCTGCATCCGTTGACATCTCAATCTCCCGGATCGGCCTATCCGTTCGAGAGTTATCGGTCGAAAACCGAAAAATTTTTCACCTTTTTTCATTATATTTTTCTGTTTTTTATTTTTAATTCGTTCATTTGTAATCTTATCTTGTTTTGCTCTTTGGCGCATTTGTAGGGCCCTCTGCCCTGCATCCATCGAGACATCTCACTCCCGGATCGGCGTCTCCGTTCCGGAGCTATTAATTTTTACAAACAGAATCTGTATCGATTATTCGCTATAAGAATCGGATCGCTCTTGAAAGTCTTCTTAAGCGATCCGAAACTCTAAATATTCGAAGTACATTTTTCAAAATTTTTTCTCCATTTCTTGTCGTAAAAATCTGAAAAAAATACCTCACTCAGTTCTCACTTTTAAAATTATAATTCCACTTTTAACTTACTTATATCTCCCGTTTTTGTCTGTTTTTAAGCTATTTTTAAGTTTTTCGTTTATATCTTTTTTATTATTGTTTCGATCTTTTTTCCGTGTTCGGCGCGATTGTGGGGCCCTCTGCTCTGCATCCGTTGACATCTCAATCTCCCGGATCGGCCTATCCGTTCGAGAGTTATCGGTCGAAAACCGAAAAATTTTTCACCTTTTTTCATTATATTTTTCTGTTTTTTATTTTTAATTCGTTCATTTGTAATCTTATCTTGTTTTGCTCTTTGGCGCATTTGTAGGGCCCTCTGCCCTGCATCCATCGAGACATCTCACTCCCGGATCGGCGTCTCCGTTCCGGAGCTATTAATTTTTACAAACAGAATCTGTATCGATTATTCGCTATAAGAATCGGATCGCTCTTGAAAGTCTTCTTAAGCGATCCGAAACTCTAAATATTCGAAGTACATTTTTCAAAATTTTTTCTCCATTTCTTGTCGTAAAAATCTGAAAAAAATACCTCACTCAGTTCTCACTTTTAAAATTATAATTCCACTTTTAACTTACTTATATCTCCCGTTTTTGTCTGTTTTTAAGCTATTTTTAAGTTTTTCGTTTATATCTTTTTTATTATTGTTTCGATCTTTTTTCCGTGTTCGGCGCGATTGTGGGGCCCTCTGCTCTGCATCCGTTGACATCTCAATCTCCCGGATCGGCCTATCCGTTCGAGAGTTATCGGTCGAAAACCGAAAAATTTTTCACCTTTTTTCATTATATTTTTCTGTTTTTTATTTTTAATTCGTTCATTTGTAATCTTATCTTGTTTTGCTCTTTGGCGCATTTGTAGGGCCCTCTGCCCTGCATCCATCGAGACATCTCACTCCCGGATCGGCGTCTCCGTTCCGGAGCTATTAATTTTTACAAACAGAATCTGTATCGATTATTCGCTATAAGAATCGGATCGCTCTTGAAAGTCTTCTTAAGCGATCCGAAACTCTAAATATTCGAAGTACATTTTTCAAAATTTTTTCTCCATTTCTTGTCGTAAAAATCTGAAAAAAATACCTCACTCAGTTCTCACTTTTAAAATTATAATTCCACTTTTAACTTACTTATATCTCCCGTTTTTGTCTGTTTTTAAGCTATTTTTAAGTTTTTCGTTTATATCTTTTTTATTATTGTTTCGATCTTTTTTCCGTGTTCGGCGCGATTGTGGGGCCCTCTGCTCTGCATCCGTTGACATCTCAATCTCCCGGATCGGCCTATCCGTTCGAGAGTTATCGGTCGAAAACCGAAAAATTTTTCACCTTTTTTCATTATATTTTTCTGTTTTTTATTTTTAATTCGTTCATTTGTAATCTTATCTTGTTTTGCTCTTTGGCGCATTTGTAGGGCCCTCTGCCCTGCATCCATCGAGACATCTCACTCCCGGATCGGCGTCTCCGTTCCGGAGCTATTAATTTTTACAAACAGAATCTGTATCGATTATTCGCTATAAGAATCGGATCGCTCTTGAAAGTCTTCTTAAGCGATCCGAAACTCTAAATATTCGAAGTACATTTTTCAAAATTTTTTCTCCATTTCTTGTCGTAAAAATCTGAAAAAAATACCTCACTCAGTTCTCACTTTTAAAATTATAATTCCACTTTTAACTTACTTATATCTCCCGTTTTTGTCTGTTTTTAAGCTATTTTTAAGTTTTTCGTTTATATCTTTTTTATTATTGTTTCGATCTTTTTTCCGTGTTCGGCGCGATTGTGGGGCCCTCTGCTCTGCATCCGTTGACATCTCAATCTCCCGGATCGGCCTATCCGTTCGAGAGTTATCGGTCGAAAACCGAAAAATTTTTCACCTTTTTTCATTATATTTTTCTGTTTTTTATTTTTAATTCGTTCATTTGTAATCTTATCTTGTTTTGCTCTTTGGCGCATTTGTAGGGCCCTCTGCCCTGCATCCATCGAGACATCTCACTCCCGGATCGGCGTCTCCGTTCCGGAGCTATTAATTTTTACAAACAGAATCTGTATCGATTATTCGCTATAAGAATCGGATCGCTCTTGAAAGTCTTCTTAAGCGATCCGAAACTCTAAATATTCGAAGTACATTTTTCAAAATTTTTTCTCCATTTCTTGTCGTAAAAATCTGAAAAAAATACCTCACTCAGTTCTCACTTTTAAAATTATAATTCCACTTTTAACTTACTTATATCTCCCGTTTTTGTCTGTTTTTAAGCTATTTTTAAGTTTTTCGTTTATATCTTTTTTATTATTGTTTCGATCTTTTTTCCGTGTTCGGCGCGATTGTGGGGCCCTCTGCTCTGCATCCGTTGACATCTCAATCTCCCGGATCGGCCTATCCGTTCGAGAGTTATCGGTCGAAAACCGAAAAATTTTTCACCTTTTTTCATTATATTTTTCTGTTTTTTATTTTTAATTCGTTCATTTGTAATCTTATCTTGTTTTGCTCTTTGGCGCATTTGTAGGGCCCTCTGCCCTGCATCCATCGAGACATCTCACTCCCGGATCGGCGTCTCCGTTCCGGAGCTATTAATTTTTACAAACAGAATCTGTATCGATTATTCGCTATAAGAATCGGATCGCTCTTGAAAGTCTTCTTAAGCGATCCGAAACTCTAAATATTCGAAGTACATTTTTCAAAATTTTTTCTCCATTTCTTGTCGTAAAAATCTGAAAAAAATACCTCACTCAGTTCTCACTTTTAAAATTATAATTCCACTTTTAACTTACTTATATCTCCCGTTTTTGTCTGTTTTTAAGCTATTTTTAAGTTTTTCGTTTATATCTTTTTTATTATTGTTTCGATCTTTTTTCCGTGTTCGGCGCGATTGTGGGGCCCTCTGCTCTGCATCCGTTGACATCTCAATCTCCCGGATCGGCCTATCCGTTCGAGAGTTATCGGTCGAAAACCGAAAAATTTTTCACCTTTTTTCATTATATTTTTCTGTTTTTTATTTTTAATTCGTTCATTTGTAATCTTATCTTGTTTTGCTCTTTGGCGCATTTGTAGGGCCCTCTGCCCTGCATCCATCGAGACATCTCACTCCCGGATCGGCGTCTCCGTTCCGGAGCTATTAATTTTTACAAACAGAATCTGTATCGATTATTCGCTATAAGAATCGGATCGCTCTTGAAAGTCTTCTTAAGCGATCCGAAACTCTAAATATTCGAAGTACATTTTTCAAAATTTTTTCTCCATTTCTTGTCGTAAAAATCTGAAAAAAATACCTCACTCAGTTCTCACTTTTAAAATTATAATTCCACTTTTAACTTACTTATATCTCCCGTTTTTGTCTGTTTTTAAGCTATTTTTAAGTTTTTCGTTTATATCTTTTTTATTATTGTTTCGATCTTTTTTCCGTGTTCGGCGCGATTGTGGGGCCCTCTGCTCTGCATCCGTTGACATCTCAATCTCCCGGATCGGCCTATCCGTTCGAGAGTTATCGGTCGAAAACCGAAAAATTTTTCACCTTTTTTCATTATATTTTTCTGTTTTTTATTTTTAATTCGTTCATTTGTAATCTTATCTTGTTTTGCTCTTTGGCGCATTTGTAGGGCCCTCTGCCCTGCATCCATCGAGACATCTCACTCCCGGATCGGCGTCTCCGTTCCGGAGCTATTAATTTTTACAAACAGAATCTGTATCGATTATTCGCTATAAGAATCGGATCGCTCTTGAAAGTCTTCTTAAGCGATCCGAAACTCTAAATATTCGAAGTACATTTTTCAAAATTTTTTCTCCATTTCTTGTCGTAAAAATCTGAAAAAAATACCTCACTCAGTTCTCACTTTTAAAATTATAATTCCACTTTTAACTTACTTATATCTCCCGTTTTTGTCTGTTTTTAAGCTATTTTTAAGTTTTTCGTTTATATCTTTTTTATTATTGTTTCGATCTTTTTTCCGTGTTCGGCGCGATTGTGGGGCCCTCTGCTCTGCATCCGTTGACATCTCAATCTCCCGGATCGGCCTATCCGTTCGAGAGTTATCGGTCGAAAACCGAAAAATTTTTCACCTTTTTTCATTATATTTTTCTGTTTTTTATTTTTAATTCGTTCATTTGTAATCTTATCTTGTTTTGCTCTTTGGCGCATTTGTAGGGCCCTCTGCCCTGCATCCATCGAGACATCTCACTCCCGGATCGGCGTCTCCGTTCCGGAGCTATTAATTTTTACAAACAGAATCTGTATCGATTATTCGCTATAAGAATCGGATCGCTCTTGAAAGTCTTCTTAAGCGATCCGAAACTCTAAATATTCGAAGTACATTTTTCAAAATTTTTTCTCCATTTCTTGTCGTAAAAATCTGAAAAAAATACCTCACTCAGTTCTCACTTTTAAAATTATAATTCCACTTTTAACTTACTTATATCTCCCGTTTTTGTCTGTTTTTAAGCTATTTTTAAGTTTTTCGTTTATATCTTTTTTATTATTGTTTCGATCTTTTTTCCGTGTTCGGCGCGATTGTGGGGCCCTCTGCTCTGCATCCGTTGACATCTCAATCTCCCGGATCGGCCTATCCGTTCGAGAGTTATCGGTCGAAAACCGAAAAATTTTTCACCTTTTTTCATTATATTTTTCTGTTTTTTATTTTTAATTCGTTCATTTGTAATCTTATCTTGTTTTGCTCTTTGGCGCATTTGTAGGGCCCTCTGCCCTGCATCCATCGAGACATCTCACTCCCGGATCGGCGTCTCCGTTCCGGAGCTATTAATTTTTACAAACAGAATCTGTATCGATTATTCGCTATAAGAATCGGATCGCTCTTGAAAGTCTTCTTAAGCGATCCGAAACTCTAAATATTCGAAGTACATTTTTCAAAATTTTTTCTCCATTTCTTGTCGTAAAAATCTGAAAAAAATACCTCACTCAGTTCTCACTTTTAAAATTATAATTCCACTTTTAACTTACTTATATCTCCCGTTTTTGTCTGTTTTTAAGCTATTTTTAAGTTTTTCGTTTATATCTTTTTTATTATTGTTTCGATCTTTTTTCCGTGTTCGGCGCGATTGTGGGGCCCTCTGCTCTGCATCCGTTGACATCTCAATCTCCCGGATCGGCCTATCCGTTCGAGAGTTATCGGTCGAAAACCGAAAAATTTTTCACCTTTTTTCATTATATTTTTCTGTTTTTTATTTTTAATTCGTTCATTTGTAATCTTATCTTGTTTTGCTCTTTGGCGCATTTGTAGGGCCCTCTGCCCTGCATCCATCGAGACATCTCACTCCCGGATCGGCGTCTCCGTTCCGGAGCTATTAATTTTTACAAACAGAATCTGTATCGATTATTCGCTATAAGAATCGGATCGCTCTTGAAAGTCTTCTTAAGCGATCCGAAACTCTAAATATTCGAAGTACATTTTTCAAAATTTTTTCTCCATTTCTTGTCGTAAAAATCTGAAAAAAATACCTCACTCAGTTCTCACTTTTAAAATTATAATTCCACTTTTAACTTACTTATATCTCCCGTTTTTGTCTGTTTTTAAGCTATTTTTAAGTTTTTCGTTTATATCTTTTTTATTATTGTTTCGATCTTTTTTCCGTGTTCGGCGCGATTGTGGGGCCCTCTGCTCTGCATCCGTTGACATCTCAATCTCCCGGATCGGCCTATCCGTTCGAGAGTTATCGGTCGAAAACCGAAAAATTTTTCACCTTTTTTCATTATATTTTTCTGTTTTTTATTTTTAATTCGTTCATTTGTAATCTTATCTTGTTTTGCTCTTTGGCGCATTTGTAGGGCCCTCTGCCCTGCATCCATCGAGACATCTCACTCCCGGATCGGCGTCTCCGTTCCGGAGCTATTAATTTTTACAAACAGAATCTGTATCGATTATTCGCTATAAGAATCGGATCGCTCTTGAAAGTCTTCTTAAGCGATCCGAAACTCTAAATATTCGAAGTACATTTTTCAAAATTTTTTCTCCATTTCTTGTCGTAAAAATCTGAAAAAAATACCTCACTCAGTTCTCACTTTTAAAATTATAATTCCACTTTTAACTTACTTATATCTCCCGTTTTTGTCTGTTTTTAAGCTATTTTTAAGTTTTTCGTTTATATCTTTTTTATTATTGTTTCGATCTTTTTTCCGTGTTCGGCGCGATTGTGGGGCCCTCTGCTCTGCATCCGTTGACATCTCAATCTCCCGGATCGGCCTATCCGTTCGAGAGTTATCGGTCGAAAACCGAAAAATTTTTCACCTTTTTTCATTATATTTTTCTGTTTTTTATTTTTAATTCGTTCATTTGTAATCTTATCTTGTTTTGCTCTTTGGCGCATTTGTAGGGCCCTCTGCCCTGCATCCATCGAGACATCTCACTCCCGGATCGGCGTCTCCGTTCCGGAGCTATTAATTTTTACAAACAGAATCTGTATCGATTATTCGCTATAAGAATCGGATCGCTCTTGAAAGTCTTCTTAAGCGATCCGAAACTCTAAATATTCGAAGTACATTTTTCAAAATTTTTTCTCCATTTCTTGTCGTAAAAATCTGAAAAAAATACCTCACTCAGTTCTCACTATTAAAATTATAATTCCACTTTTAACTTACTTATATCTCCCGTTTTTGTCTGTTTTTAAGCTATTTTTAAGTTTTTCGTTTATATCTTTTTTATTATTGTTTCGATCTTTTTTCCGTGTTCGGCGCGATTGTGGGGCCCTCTGCTCTGCATCCGTTGACATCTCAATCTCCCGGATCGGCCTATCCGTTCGAGAGTTATCGGTCGAAAACCGAAAAATTTTTCACCTTTTTTCATTATATTTTTCTGTTTTTTATTTTTAATTCGTTCATTTGTAATCTTATCTTGTTTTGCTCTTTGGCGCATTTGTAGGGCCCTCTGCCCTGCATCCATCGAGACATCTCACTCCCGGATCGGCGTCTCCGTTCCGGAGCTATTAATTTTTACAAACAGAATCTGTATCGATTATTCGCTATAAGAATCGGATCGCTCTTGAAAGTCTTCTTAAGCGATCCGAAACTCTAAATATTCGAAGTACATTTTTCAAAATTTTTTCTCCATTTCTTGTCGTAAAAATCTGAAAAAAATACCTCACTCAGTTCTCACTTTTAAAATTATAATTCCACTTTTAACTTACTTATATCTCCCGTTTTTGTCTGTTTTTAAGCTATTTTTAAGTTTTTCGTTTATATCTTTTTTATTATTGTTTCGATCTTTTTTCCGTGTTCGGCGCGATTGTGGGGCCCTCTGCTCTGCATCCGTTGACATCTCAATCTCCCGGATCGGCCTATCCGTTCGAGAGTTATCGGTCGAAAACCGAAAAATTGTGCCCTCCCACCCGCCCTGTAATATATATATAGAACAGGGAGGGTAAAAATCAACAAAAAAATTTTTATCGGCTTATCCGATAGCCCGGGCTCTGAGGATCAATAATGATGCCTTAGAGCCACCCTGGCCCAAGTACTTCCTGCGGGACGCCGCTTTAATCTGCAGCCTCAGGCAATTTTATGGACTCCGATATGGAGACAGCGTCGGACGCCTCGGTCCGGTTCGTCGACCATGACGATTCCGACTCGGACTCCGACTCGGCGAGACTCACTGCCGACCGCCGCGGCAACTCAAAGAACGGGCTCAGCCAAGCTAGGGCTGAACTAAAAAAGAAAGAGGAGGAAGACAGGGAGCTCGCCTTCGAGCGTACCCTGCGCAGCCGAGCCTTTAAAAAGGCGCCGGCTGCGGCGCCGGTGGTCAACGAGCCGACCCCCGCAATAAACATCGCAGACCCAGCCGACTTAAGCGCCGAGGAGCTCCGCGCGGAGGCTGGCCGAAATGCGGCCCAGATACGAGAGGTCGCTCTTAAATCCTCCAACTTAAAAGGAGGATTTATTAAAAAGCTAAAAGACGCAGCGACCTCTCTGGAGGGTGTGGTCGAGGCCCTCGCCTCTCGGACGGAGGCCGAGGAGAGCAGGAGGCTCCGGGCGGACAACAACCGCCTGCACAGGGAGGTTGAAAACCTCAAGGCGGAGCTAAAGGCCCACCGCCGTGAGTACGCGGAGATGCGTACCACGGTGGCAGCGGCGACCGAGGCGGCCAACACCCCGCGAGGCGCTCCTTCGATGGAGGAGCTCAAGGACTTCATCGTCAGGTCGATCGGCGCGGCGATGAAGGACCAATTGGCGGGCCTGGAGGAGCGCCTCCCTGCGAGGATGCAGCGACCTCCCTCCGCGGCAGATAAACCGCAAGAGGTGACGCCGTCTCACGCGTCGGCGGCCCGTCAGCCGGCGATTCCGAATAAGGCCAGGAAAACGGCCCCACCAGTGGCACAATCGCCGACCGCAGGCCCTCCATGTGCGACGGTAAGCGCCCCGGTTGCACCGGCGACGTCCCAGACACCACCGAACAAGGAAACGTCCTGGTCCACGGTGGTGAAGAAGGGCAGGAAGGGGAGCAAGACCACCCCTTCCGCCGACGCTACGGCCACAAAGGCGCCGCCGAAGACGCCTCAGGTGGCCAAGCCGAAGCTGGCCACTCCGCGCACGGCTGCCATCGTGCTCACGCTGCAGCCGGCGGCTGAGGAAAAGGGCGTCACTTACGCTCAGGTCCTTGAGAGGGCGGAGCAAGGAGTGAAGCTCCAAGACCTCGGCATTTGCGGCGGCCTGAAAGTGAGACGGACTGCGACAGGGGCCAGGGTACTCGAGATACCGAGGGCCCAAGCGGAGCAGGCAGGGAAGCTGGCTGAGAAGCTCCGCACCGTGCTCGACGGGGTCGCCAATGTCGCACAGCCAGTGAAGAAGGCCGACCTGAAGGTGACGGGGCTCGACGACTCCGTCACCTTGGAGAAACTGGCCGCGGCGATCGCGCGCGCCGGTGACTGCTCCTCCGAGGCGGTGAAGTGCGGAGTGATGCAGCGCGGACCCGGCTATATGGGGATGGTCCGCGTCACCTGCCCCCTCACGGCAGCGAAGAAGCTGGCCGCTGCCGGTCGCCTCCTCGTCGGGTGGAGCTCGGCCAAGGTGGCCGTCGTGGAGCAGCGCCCTATGCGCTGCTACAAGTGTATGGGCCTGGGCCATACACGGGCGCTCTGCCCGTCGAAGGCGGAGAGGGGAGGCCTGTGCTACCGCTGTGGCTCGGACGGCCACAAGTCGGCGGAATGCACGGCCAAGATGCGCTGCGCGGTCTGCGCGGAGGCCGGCAAGCCTTCTGGGCACCTGATGGGGGCCAGGGATTGCAACCCCCCCATCACGAAGGGTAAAGCGGTCCAAGGAACCAGGACCGCCCCGCGCGAGGAAAGCCGCCAGGCTACGGAGGAAGCTCAGAAGAATCAAGTATGCCAGCACACCTGAGCTTCCTACAATCGAACGTGAACCACTCCGCCGGAGCGCAGGACCTTCTGCTGCAGTCCATGGCGGAGGGGCAGGTAGACCTGGCGGTGGCCTGCGAGCCCTACTTCGTCCCTCCCCTACCTCACTGGCTGGGGGACTCGGACGACACCGTGGCGGTTCTCACGAGGAGCGGAACGGGCCCCCCCCTCTCACTCATCGAGAGGGGCTCGGGATACGTAGTGGTGGGGTGGGGGGAGTACGTCGTCGTCGGTACGTACTTCTCCCCTAACCGCAGCCTGGCTGAGTTCGAGACTTATCTCGGCTTACTCAGAGCTGCGGTGGCCAGGCAGTCGCCGAAACCGATACTGGTTCTCGGCGACTTAAACGCAAAGTCGCGTGCCTGGGGCAACCCCGCCACGAATCCGCGAGGGAGGGCCGTCCAGGTGTGGGCCCTGCTCTCCGACCTGTCCCTTCTCAACAGGGGGCAGGTTCACACCTGCGTGCGACATCAGGGGGGTTCCGTGGTGGACGTTTCGTTCGCCACCCCTGTCGTTGCACGCAGAGTGGTCGACTGGAGAGTGGAGGAGGAGGTGGAGACTCTATCGGATCACCGGTACATCCGATTCGAGATCTTCACCTCTCGCAGGCCGGCGGAACCCCAGAGGGTGCCGACTACGCTGCCGAGGTGGTCTCTCGGCCAGGTCGATCGAGAGCTGGTCAAGGAGGCCGCCATCGTGCAGCGGTGGGGTTCCGCGGGGAGGACGGAGGGCGCCAGCGCAGAGGAGCTGGCGGGCCGCATGCGCAGTTCGCTCAAGGAGGTCTGCGATGCGGCCATGCCTCGGACCCGGCGCAGGGTTCCGCGCCGGCACGTCTATTGGTGGTCGCCCGAAATCGCCGACCTTCGGGCGACGTGCTGCCGGGCGCGGAGGGCCTACGTCCGCTGTCGAAGGCGCAACGGCCTCGACACGGACCTGGAGGGACAGATGCTGGACGCTTATCGCCAGTTGAAAAAAGATCTGCAGCTGGCGATAAGCAAGGCCAAGGAGAAGGCCAGGGAGGAGCTTCTGGCGGGTCTCAATCGAGACCCGTGGGGGCGCCCGTACCGCGGCGTACGCGGAAAGTTCCGCACCCAAGGCGCCCCCGTCACTGAGACGCTGCCGCCGGAACTCCTCCTGCGCCTGGTCGGGGAACTCTTTCCCCATCCAGGCGAGCATGTCCCTCCGCAGATGGCCCCCCGCTCCGTGATCGAAGACGCAGTGGCTCCACCATTGATCACGGAGCGGGAGATGGAGATGGCCCTCGGCCGCTTGAGGGCCAAGAACACGGCGCCGGGTCCGGACGGGGTTCCAGGGCGTGTTCTGTGCGACGCCCTGGAATTCCTGGGTGCAAGGCTTCGGGAGCTGTTCGACGAGTGCCTGTGCAGCGGGCAGTTTCCGAAGCCTTGGAAGGAAGGAAAGTTGGTCCTGTTGCCGAAGGAAGGTCGGCCGATGGATTCCCCTTCGGCATACAGGCCAATAGTGCTGCTGAACGAGACGGGCAAACTCTTCGAGAAGGTCCTCGCAGCCCGTCTCGTTCAGCACCTCGAGGAGGTCGGTCCGGGTCTCTCAGAGGCTCAGTACGGGTTCAGGGCGGGCCGGTCGACGGTCGACGCCCTGGACGCCCTGAAGACTCGGACGACGGAAGCGGTGGCCCGGGGGCAAGTCGTCCTGGCGGTGTCGCTCGACGTGGCGAACGCCTTCAACAGTCTCCCTTTCGAGACGATACGGGAGGCACTCCGATACCATGGGGTGCCGACCTATCTCAGGAGGCTGCTGGAGGCGTACCTCCAGGACAGGGAGGTCCTCTGGGCGGGGGTCGATGGGAGGCTGGTCCGGCGTCGGGTAGGCTGCGGCGTTCCACAGGGGTCGGTTCTCGGCCCAATCCTGTGGAACGTCGGTTTCGACTGGCTCCTGCGAGCTCCCGTCCTTCCCGGGATGGGGGTGTTGTGCTACGCTGACGACACCCTCGTCACGGCGACTGGGCGGGACTTTCGGGAGGCGGCACGCCTCGCCGAGGTCGGAACGGCTCTCACCGTGGACCGTATGGGAATGCTGGGCTTGAGGGTCTCCATATCCAAAACGGAGGCCCTCCTGTTCCACGGTCCACGGCAAGGACCCCCACGAGGGGCGAGTATCACCGTCCGGGGGACGGTGATCAAGGTGCAGGCCCAGATGAAGTATCTGGGCCTCATCCTGGACGGTCGATGGAGCTTCGGGCAGCATTTTGTCCATCTCGGCCCGAGGCTCATCAACGCCGCCGCCGCTCTCGGCCGCCTCCTTCCGAATGTGGGGGGGCCGGGATCGCTATGCCGGCGTCTATATTCCGGCGTAGTGAGGTCGATGGCGCTGTACGGTGCCCCGATCTGGGTCGACGCCCTCACCGCTGACAACCGGGCCCTGCTGCGTAAGCCGCAGAGGGTCATAGCGGTGAGAGGCATCAGAGGGTACCGTACGGTGTCGTGGGCTGCGGCGACAATTCTCGCGGGCGATCCGCCCTGGGAGCTCCAGGCGGAGGTGCTCGCGGAAGTGTACCGGTTCCGGGTCGAGGCGAGGAACCGCGGCGACCGTCCAGGTTCGGCGGAGGTCGGGCGGATCAGGGCTCTAGCCCAGCGAGCCCTGATCGCCCGATGGCAGGAGGATCTGGGGTCACCCACGGCGGGCCTGGCGACAGTGGAGGCGATCCGGCCCCACTTGAGTCGCTGGGTCGAGAGGAAGAAGGGCACACTCACCTTCAGGATGACGCAGGTACTTACCGGGCACGGATGCTTCGGTAAGTACCTGCACGGGATAGCGCGGCGGGAGGTGTCAACCTCCTGCCACGAGTGTGGTGCGCCAGTCGACACGGCGCACCACACCCTGAGTGAGTGTGCTGCGTGGGGGCCCCAGAGGCACACCCTTGCGGCGACTATGGGCGGAGACCTCTCGCTGCCGAGCATCGTCAACGAAATGCTCGGTAGGGAGACGTGTTGGTCGGAGATGCGCTCCTTCTGCGAAAGCGTGATGTCGCAGAAGGAAGCCGCGGAGCGGGAGCGGGAAGAGGATGCCGCTGCAGACCCGCTCCGCCGAAGACGACCGGGGAGGAGGAAGAAGCGCTACGCGCACCTTCTCCCCCCGCCTCAATAGGCGTCGCAGGGACTAGGGGGGGTCTCAGTACCCCGAGAACCCCCTCTAGGTGTTGGAGGCCCGCATAGGCGGGCCGACCGTCAGGGCGTCACGGTAGCATGCGCAAGCGATCCCGTGGCGCCCGCCGAAAGACGGAGAGGGTACCGCTGGTTTTTTAGTGGGTAAACCCGGCGTACCTGGGCGCACTCGGCGTCCAGGGCTCCGGGGAGTCCCACACACCCACCCACCTTCCATCACGTGGGGGAAGCGCGTAACGCGTTTTTCCAGCGAGAAAAAAAAAAAAAAAAAAAAAAAAAAAAAAAAAAAAAAAAAAAAAAAAAGGTTAGGTTAGGTTAGGTTAGGTTAGGTTAGGTTAGGTTAGGTTAGGTTAGGTTAGGTTAGGTTAGGTTAGGTTAGGTTAGGTTAGGTTGGGGTACATGTCAGTCACCTCCTCGTGGTGTACCCTGGGCAACGGGGCCGGCTTGAGCTTGCTCGTCGGCCACGGCTAAGACTGGCGGGAGGGATGCCGCGGGGCTGCTCCTGGTACGTCCCTGATCGGCGTCAGGGCGGACCATGTGAGTGGCCTCGTTGGCTAGGAGGAAGTGGGAGGGCTCGCTACTCGAGCCTCCCAGGTGTTTCACACCGGCGGTTTGCGGCGGAGCCTACCATCTTATCCGCCGCAGGGCGTCAGCTTCGTTGACGCCCAGCCTCCAGTGGCGGACTCGGGGGAGTTCGCCACATTCCCGCGTGGAGGATGAGAAGGAAGGCGCGCACTAGGCGCGCTTTCCATGTATATTCAGCCGCCTTACGGCGGCTGCCGCTGGTGGGGTCGCGGTTGCATGCCCTTGGCGATCCCGTGGCCTCACCACTCGGCGGCATGGTGGAAACCCGAGGATGGTTTTAGTGGGTAGGACAGGGCATTAGCACTAGCGTGCCCTGGCACGGGGCATTAGTTCCCGGTTGAGTCCCACATACCCGTCCCGGTCCCCCGACCGGGCGGCATGCGTAAATGCATTTCCTCCTCGTTAAACAAAAAAAAAAAAAAAAAAAAAAAAAAAAAAAAAAAAAAAAAAAAAAAAAAAAAAAAAAAAAAAGGTTAGGTTAGGTTAGGTTAGGTTAGGTTAGGTTAGGTTAGGTTAGGTTAGGTTAGGTTAGGTTAGGTTAGGTTAGGTTAGGTTAGGTTAGGTTAGGTTAGGTTAGGTTAGGTTAGGTTAGGTTAGGTTAGGTTAGGTTAGGTTAGGTTAGGTTAGGTTAGGTTAGGTTAGGTTAGGTTAGGTTAGGTTAGGTTAGGTTAGGTTAGGTTAGGTTAGGTTAGGTTAGGTTAGGTTAGGTTAGGTTAGGTTAGGTTAGGTTAGGTTAGGTTAGGTTAGGTTAGGTTAGGTTAGGTTAGGTTAGGTTAGGTTAGGTTAGGTTAGGTTAGGTTAGGTTAGGTTAGGTTAGGTTAGGTTAGGTTAGGTTAGGTTAGGTTAGGTTAGGTTAGGTTAGGTTAGGTTAGGTTAGGTTAGGTTAGGTTAGGTTAGGTTAGGTTAGGTTAGGTTAGGTTAGGTTAGGTTAGGTTAGGTTAGGTTAGGTTAGGTTAGGTTAGGTTAGGTTAGGTTAGGTTAGGTTAGGTTAGGTTAGGTTAGGTTAGGTTAGGTTAGGTTAGGTTAGGTTAGGTTAGGTTAGGTTAGGTTAGGTTAGGTTAGGTTAGGTTAGGTTAGGTTAGGTTAGGTTAGGTTAGGTTAGGTTAGGTTAGGTTAGGTTAGGTTAGGTTAGGTTAGGTTAGGTTAGGTTAGGTTGGGGTACATGTCAGTCACCTCCTCGTGGTGTACCCTGGGCAACGGGGCCGGCTTGAGCTTGCTCATCGGCCACGGCTAAGACTGGCGGGAGGGATGCCGCGGGGCTGCTCCTGGTACGTCCCTGATCGGCGTCAGGGCGGACCACGTGAGTGGCCTCGTTGGCTAGGAGGGAGTGGGAGGGCTCGCTACTCGAGCCTCCCAGGTGTTTTACACCGGCGGTTTGCGGCGGAGCCTATCATCTTATCCGCCGCAGGGCGTCAGCTTCGTTGACGCCCAGCCTCCAGTGGCGGACTCGGGGGAGTTCGCCACATTCCCGCGTGGAGGATGAGGAGGAAGGCGCGCACTAGGCGCGCTTTCCATGTATATTCAGCCGCCTTATGGCGGCTGCCGCTGGTGGGGTCGCGGTTGCATGCCCTTGGCGATCCCGTGGCCTCACCACTCGGCGGCATGGTGGAAACCCGAGGATGGTTTTAGTGGGTAGGACAGGGCATTAGCACTAGCGTGCCCTGGCACGGGGCATTAGTTCCCGGTTGAGTCCCACATACCCGTCCCGGTCCCCCGACCGGGCGGCATGCGTAAATGCATTTCCTCCTCGTTAAACAAAAAAAACAAAAAAAAAAAAAAAAAAAAAGGTTAGGTTAGGTTAGGTTAGGTTAGGTTAGGTTAGGTTAGGTTAGGTTAGGTTAGGTTAGGTTAGGTTAGGTTAGGTTAGGTTAGGTTAGGTTAGGTTAGGTTAGGTTAGGTTAGGTTAGGTTAGGTTAGGTTAGGTTAGGTTAGGTTAGGTTAGGTTAGGTTAGGTTAGGTTAGGTTAGGTTAGGTTAGGTTAGGTTAGGTTAGGTTAGGTTAGGTTAGGTTAGGTTAGGTTAGGTTAGGTTAGGTTAGGTTAGGTTAGGTTAGGTTAGGTTAGGTTAGGTTCGGCCTCTCTGGAAGGCGTCGTCGAAGCTCTGGCGTCCCGGACGGAGGCCGACGAAGCCCGTAACCTCCGTGCGGATAACAGTCGTATGCGCAGGGAGATTGACTCCCTCAAGGCGGAGCTAAAGGCCCACCGCCGTGAGTACGCGGAGATGCGTACCACGGTGGCAGCGGCGACCGAGGCGGCCAACACCCCGCGAGGCGCTCCTTCGATGGAGGAGCTCAAGGACTTCATCGTCACGTCGATCGGCGCGGCGATGAAGGACCAATTGGCGGGCCTGGAGGAGCGCCTCCCGGCGAGGATGCAGCGACCTCCCTCCGCGGCAGATAAAACGCAGATGTCGCAGGGTCCACCGCCGTCTATCTCGACGGCCCGCCAGGACGGGGGTGTGGGAGCCCCAGCCAAGCCTAGGAAGGCGGCTGCTCTGGCTGCTCAGACCAAGCCCACCGCTTGCCTACCGAGCGCACCGGCACCGGCGACGTCCCAAACACCACCGAACCAGGAGACGTCCTGGTCCACGGTGGTGAAGAAGGGCAGGAAGGGGAGCAAGACCACCTCTTCCGACGCTAAGACGCTGCCGAAAACGCCCCAGCCAGCCAAATCGAAGCTGGCCACCCCTCGCTCGGCTGCAATCGTTCTCACGTTGCAGCCGGAAGCAGTAGGAAAGGGCGTCACCTACGCGCAGGTCCTGGAGAGAGCGGAGCAAAGTGTCAAGCTCCAGGACCTAGGAATCAGCGGTGGGCTGAAGGTGCGACGCACGGCGACCGGAGCCAGGGCTCTCGAGCTGCCGAAAGCCCAAGCGGAGCAGGCCGATAGGTTGGCGGCGAAGCTCCGCACAGTTCTCGACGGGGTCGCTGACGTAGTGCGCCCGGTCAAGAAGGCCGACCTGAAGGTGACGGGGCTCGACGACTCCGTCACCTTGGAGAAACTGGCCGCGGCGATCGCGCGCGCCGGTGACTGCTCCTCCGAGGCGGTGAAGTGCGGAGTGATGCAGCGCGGACCCGGCTATATGGGGATGGTCCGCGTCACCTGCCCCCTCACGGCAGCGAAGAAGCTGGCCGCTGCCGGTCGCCTCCTCGTCGGGTGGAGCTCGGCCAAGGTGGCCGTCGTGGAGCAGCGCCCCATGCGCTGCTACAAGTGTATGGGCCTGGGCCATACACGGGCGCTCTGCCCGTCGAAGGCGGAGAGGGGAGGCCTGTGCTACCGCTGTGGCTCGGACGGCCACAAGTCAGCGGAATGCACGGCCAAGATGCGCTGCGCGGTCTGCGCGGAGGCCGGCAAGCCTTCAGGGCACCTGATGGGGGCCAGGGATTGCAACCCCCCCATCACGAAGGGTAAAGCGGTCCAAGGAACCAGGACCGCCCCGCGCGAGGAAAGCCGCCAGGCTACGGAGGAAGCTCAGAAGAATCAAGTATGCCAGCACACCTGAGCTTCCTACAATCGAACGTGAACCACTCCGCCGGAGCGCAGGACCTTCTGCTGCAGTCCATGGCGGAGTGGCAGGTAGACCTGGCGGTGGCCTGCGAGCCCTACTTCGTCCCTCCCCTACCTCACTGGCTGGGGGACTCGGACGACACCGTGGCGGTTCTCACGAGGAGCGGAACGGGCCCCCCCCTCTCACTCATCGAGAGGGGCTCGGGATACGTAGTGGTGGGGTGGGGGGAGTACGTCGTCGTCGGTACGTACTTCTCCCCTAACCGCAGCCTGGCTGAGTTCGAGACTTATCTCGGCTTAGTCAGAGCTGCGGTGGCCAGGCAGTCGCCGAAACCGATACTGGTTCTCGGCGACTTAAACGCAAAGTCGCGTGCCTGGGGCAACCCCGCCACGAATCCGCGAGGGAGGGCCGTCCAGGTGTGGGCCCTGCTCTCCGACCTGTCCCTTCTCAACAGGGGGCAGGTTCACACCTGCGTGCGACATCAGGGGGGTTCCGTGGTGGACGTTTCGTTCGCCACCCCTGTAGTTGCACGCAGAGTGGTCGACTGGAGAGTGGAGGAGGAGGTGGAGACTCTATCGGATCACCGGTACATCCGATTCGAGATCTCCACCTCTAGCAGGCCGGCGGAACCCCAGAGGGTGCCGACTACGCTGCCGAGGTGGTCTCTCGGCCAGGTCGATCGAGAGCTGGTCAAGGAGGCCGCCATCGTGCAGCGGTGGGGTTCCGCGGGGAGGACGGAGGGCGCCAGCGCAGAGGAGCTGGCGGGCCGCATGCGCAGTTCGCTCAAGGAGGTCTGCGATGCGGCCATGCCTCGGACCCGGCGCAGGGTTCCGCGCCGGCACGTCTATTGGTGGTCGCCCGAAATCGCCGACCTTCGGGCGACGTGCTGCCGGACGCGGAGGGCCTACGTCCGCTGTCGAAGGCGCAACGGCCTCGACACGGACCTGGAGGGACAGATGCTGGACGCTTATCGCCAGTTGAAAAAAGATCTGCAGCTGGCGATAAGCAAGGCCAAGGAGAAGGCCAGGGAGGAGCTTCTGGCGGGTCTCAATCGAGACCCGTGGGGGCGCCCGTACCGCGGCGTACGCGGAAAGTTCCGCACCCAAGGCGCCCCCGTCACTGAGACGCTGCCGCCGGAACTCCTCCTGCGCCTGGTCGGGGAACTCTTTCCCCATCCAGGCGAGCATGTCCCTCCGCAGATGGCCCCCCGCTCCGTGATCGAAGACGCAGTGGCTCCACCACTGATCACGGAGCGGGAGATGGAGATGGCCCTCGGCCGCTTGAGGGCCAAGAACACGGCGCCGGGTCCGGACGGGGTTCCAGGGCGTGTTCTGTGCGACGCCCTGGAATTCCTGGGTGCAAGGCTTCGGGAGCTGTTCGACGAGTGCCTGTGCAGCGGGCAGTTTCCGAAGCCTTGGAAGGAAGGAAAGTTGGTCCTGTTGCCGAAGGAAGGTCGGCCGATGGATTCCCCTTCGGCATACAGGCCAATAGTGCTGCTGAACGAGACGGGCAAACTCTTCGAGAAGGTCCTCGCAGCCCGTCTCGTTCAGCACCTCGAGGAGGTCGGTCCGGGTCTCTCAGAGGCTCAGTACGGGTTCAGGGCGGGCCGGTCGACGGTCGACGCCCTGGACGCCCTGAAGACTCGGACGACGGAAGCGGTGGCCCGGGGGCAAGTCGTCCTGGCGGTGTCGCTCGACGTGGCGAACGCCTTCAACAGTCTCCCTTTCGAAACGATACGGGAGGCACTCCGATACCATGGGGTGCCGACCTATCTCAGGAGGCTGCTGGAGGCGTACCTCCAGGACAGGGAGGTCCTCTGGGCGGGGGTCGATGGGAGGCTGGTCCGGCGTCGGGTAGGCTGCGGCGTTCCACAGGGGTCGGTTCTCGGCCCAATCCTGTGGAACGTCGGTTTCGACTGGCTCCTGCGAGCTCCCGTCCTTCCCGGGATGGGGGTGTTGTGCTACGCTGACGACACCCTCGTCACGGCGACTGGGCGGGACTTTCGGGAGGCGGCACGCCTCGCCGAGGTCGGAACGGCTCTCACCGTGGACCGTATGGGAATGCTGGGCTTGAGGGTCTCCATATCCAAAACGGAGGCCCTCCTGTTCCACGGTCCACGGCAAGGACCCCCACGAGGGGCGAGTATCACCGTCCGGGGGACGGTGATCAAGGTGCAGGCCCAGATGAAGTATCTGGGCCTCATCCTGGACGGTCGATGGAGCTTCGGGCAGCATTTTGTCCATCTCGGCCCGAGGCTCATCAACGCCGCCGCCGCTCTCGGCCGCCTCCTTCCGAATGTGGGGGGGCCGGGATCGCTATGCCGGCGTCTATATTCCGGTGTAGTGAGGTCGATGGCGCTGTACGGTGCCCCGATCTGGGTCGACGCCCTCACCGCTGACAACCGGGCCCTGCTGCGTAAGCCGCAGAGGGTCATAGCGGTGAGAGGCATCAGAGGGTACCGTACGGTGTCGTGGGCTGCGGCGACACTTCTCGCGGGCGATCCGCCCTGGGAGCTCCAGGCGGAGGTGCTCGCGGAAGTGTACCGGTTCCGGGTCGAGGCGAGGAACCGCGGCGACCGTCCAGGGTCGGCGGAGGTCGGGCGGATCAGGGCTCTAGCCCAGCGAGCCCTGATCGCCCGATGGCAGGAGGATCTGGGGTCACCCACGGCGGGCCTGGCGACAGTGGAGGCGAT
>NW_025920002.1:2500-7500 GCF_905147765.1 Vanessa atalanta | reverse complement strand
AAAGCTAAAGGACGCAGCGACCTCTCTGGAGGGTGTGGTCGAGGCCCTCGCCTCTCGGACGGAGGCCGAGGAGAGCAGGAGGCTCCGGGCGGATAACAACCGCCTGCACAGGGAGGTTGAAAACCTCAAGGCGGAGCTAAAGGCCCACCGCCGTGAGTACGCGGAGATGCGTACCACGGTGGCAGCGGCGACCGAGGCGGCCAACACCCCGCGAGGCGCTCCTTCGATGGAGGAGCTCAAGGACTTCATCGTCAGGTCGATCGGCGCGGCGATGAAGGACCAATTGGCGGGCCTGGAGGAGCGCCTCCCTGCGAGGATGCAGCGACCTCCCTCCGCGGCAGATAAACCGCAAGAGGTGACGCCGTCTCACGCGTCGGCGGCCCGTCAGCCGGCGATACCGAAAAAGGCCAGGAAAACGGCCCCACCAGTGGCACAATCGCCGACCGCAGGCCCTTCATGTGCGACGGTAAGCGCCCCGGTTGCACCGGCGACGTCCCAGACACCACCGAACAAGGTAACGTCCTGGTCCACGGTGGTGAAGAAGGGCAGGAAGGGGAGCAAGACCACCTCTTCCGCCGACGCTACGGCCGCAAAGGCGCCGCCGAAGACGCCCCAGCCAGCCAAATCGAAGCTGGCCACCCCTCGCTCGGCTGCAATCGTTCTCACGTTGCAGCCGGAAGCAGTAGGAAAGGGCGTCACCTACGCGCAGGTCCTGGAGAGAGCGGAGCAAAGTGTCAAGCTCCAGGACCTAGGAATCAGCGGTGGGCTGAAGGTGCGACGCACGGCGACCGGAGCCAGGGCTCTCGAGCTGCCGAAAGCCCAAGCGGAGCAGGCCGATAGGTTGGCGGCGAAGCTCCGCACAGTTCTCGACGGGGTCGCTGACGTAGTGCGCCCGGTCAAGAAGGCCGACCTGAAGGTGACGGGGCTCGACGACTCCGTCACCTTGGAGAAACTGGCCGCGGCGATCGCGCACGCCGGTGACTGCTCCTCCGAGGCGGTGAAGTGCGGAGTGATGCAGCGCGGACCCGGCTATATGGGGATGGTCCGCGTCACCTGCCCCCTCACGGCAGCGAAGAAGCTGGCCGCTGCCGGTCGCCTCCTCGTCGGGTGGAGCTCGGCCAAGGTGGCCGTCGTGGAGCAGCGCCCCATGCGCTGCTACAAGTGTATGGGCCTGGGCCATACACGGGCGCTCTGCCCGTCGAAGGCGGAGAGGGGAGGCCTGTGCTACCGCTGTGGCTCGGACGGCCACAAGTCAGCGGAATGCACGGCCAAGATGCGCTGCGCGGTCTGCGCGGAGGCCGGCAAGCCTTCAGGGCACCTGATGGGGGCCAGGGATTGCAACCCCCCCATCACGAAGGGTAAAGCGGTCCAAGGAACCAGGACCGCCCCGCGCGAGGAAAGCCGCCAGGCTACGGAGGAAGCTCAGAAGAATCAAGTATGCCAGCACACCTGAGCTTCCTACAATCGAACGTGAACCACTCCGCCGGAGCGCAGGACCTTCTGCTGCAGTCCATGGCGGAGTGGCAGGTAGACCTGGCGGTGGCCTGTGAGCCCTACTTCGTCCCTCCCCTACCTCACTGGCTGGGGGACTCGGACGACACCGTGGCGGTTCTCACGAGGAGCGGAACGGGCCCCCCCCTCTCACTCATCGAGAGGGGCTCGGGCTACGTAGTGGTGGGGTGGGGGGAGTACGTCGTCGTCGGTACGTACTTCTCCCCTAATCGCAGCCTGGCTGAGTTCGAGACTTACCTCGGCTTAGTCAGAGCTGCGGTGGCCAGGCAGTCGCCGAAACCGATACTGGTTCTCGGCGATTTAAACGCAAAGTCGCGTGCCTGGGGCAACCCCGCCACGAATCCGCGAGGGAGGGCCGTCCAGGTGTGGGCCCTGCTCTCCGACCTGTCCCTGCTCAACAGGGGGCAGGTTCACACCTGCGTGCGACATCAGGGGGGTTCCGTGGTGGACGTTTCGTTCGCCACCCCCGTCGTTGCACGCAGAGTGGTCGACTGGAGAGTGGAGGAGGAGGTGGAGACTCTATCGGATCACCGGTACATCCGATTCGAGATCTCCACCTCTCGCAGGCCGGCGGAACCCCAGAGGGTGCCGACTACGCTGCCGAGGTGGTCTCTCGGCCAGGTCGATCGAGAGCTGGTCAAGGAGGCCGCCATCGTGCAGCGGTGGGGTTCCGCGGGGAGGACGGAGGGCGCCAGCGCAGAGGAGCTGGCGGGCCGCATGCGCAGTTCGCTCAAGGAGGTCTGCGATGCGGCCATGCCTCGGACCCGGCGCAGGGTTCCGCGCCGGCACGTCTATTGGTGGTCGCCCGAAATCGCCGACCTTCGGGCGACGTGCTGCCGGGCGCGGAGGGCCTACGTCCGCTGTCGAAGGCGCAACGGCCTCGACACGGACCTGGAGGGACAGATGCTGGACGCTTATCGCCAGATGAAAAAAGATCTTCAACTGGCGATAAGCAAGGCCAAGGAGAAGGCCAGGGAGGAGCTTCTGGCGGGTCTCAATCGAGACCCGTGGGGGCGCCCGTACCGCGGCGTACGCGGAAAGTTCCGCACTCAAGGCGCCCCCGTCACTGAGACGCTGCCGCCGGAACTCCTCCTGCGCCTGGTCGGGGAACTCTTTCCCCATCCAGGCGAGCATGTCCCTCCGCAGATGGGCCCCCGCTCCGTGATCGAAGACGCAGTGGCTCCACCACTGATCACGGAGCGGGAGATGGAGATGGCCCTCGGCCGCTTGAGGGCCAAGAACACGGCGCCGGGTCCGGACGGGGTTCCAGGGCGTGTTCTGTGCGACGCCCTGGAATTCCTGGGTGCAAGGCTTCGGGAGCTGTTCGACGAGTGCCTGTGCAGCGGGCAGTTTCCGAAGCCTTGGAAGGAAGGAAAGTTGGTCCTGTTGCCGAAGGAAGGTCGGCCGATGGATTCCCCTTCGGCATACAGGCCAATAGTGCTGCTGAACGAGACGGGCAAACTCTTCGAGAAGGTCCTCGCAGCCCGTCTCGTTCAGCACCTCGAGGAGGTCGGTCCGGGTCTCTCAGAGGCTCAGTACGGGTTCAGGGCGGGCCGGTCGACGGTCGACGCCCTGGACGCCCTGAAGACTCGGACGACGGAAGCGGTGGCCCGGGGGCAAGTCGTCCTGGCGGTTTCGCTCGACGTGGCGAACGCCTTCAACAGTCTCCCTTTCGAGACGATACGGGAGGCACTCCGATACCATGGGGTGCCGACCTATCTCAGGAGGCTGCTGGAGGCGTACCTCCAGGACAGGGAGGTCCTCTGGGCGGGGGTCGATGGGAGGCTGGTCCGGCGTCGGGTAGGCTGCGGCGTTCCACAGGGGTCGGTTCTCGGCCCAATCCTGTGGAACGTCGGTTTCGACTGGCTCCTGCGAGCTCCCGTCCTTCCCGGGATGGGGGTGTTGTGCTACGCTGACGACACTCTCGTCACGGCGACTGGGCGGGACTTTCGGGAGGCGGCACGCCTCGCCGAGGTCGGAACGGCTCTCACCGTGGACCGTATGGGAATGCTGGGCTTGAGGGTCTCCATATCCAAAACGGAGGCCCTCCTGTTCCACGGTCCACGGCAAGGACCCCCACGAGGGGCGAGTATCACCGTCCGGGGGACGGTGATCAAGGTGCAGGCCCAGATGAAGTATCTGGGCCTCATCCTGGACGGTCGATGGAGCTTCGGGCAGCATTTTGTCCATCTCGGCCCGAGGCTCATCAACGCCGCCGCCGCTCTCGGCCGCCTCCTTCCGAATGTGGGGGGGCCGGGATCGCTATGCCGGCGTCTATATTCCGGTGTAGTGAGGTCGATGGCGCTGTACGGTGCCCCGATCTGGGTCGACGCCCTCACCGCTGACAACCGGGCCCTGCTGCGTAAGCCGCAGAGGGTCATAGCGGTGAGAGGCATCAGAGGGTACCGTACGGTGTCGTGGGCTGCGGCGACACTTCTCGCGGGCGATCCGCCCTGGGAGCTCCAGGCGGAGGTGCTCGCGGAAGTGTACCGGTTCCGGGTCGAGGCGAGGAACCGCGGCGACCGTCCAGGGTCGGCGGAGGTCGGGCGGATCAGGGCTCTAGCCCAGCGAGCCCTGATCGCCCGATGGCAGGAGGATCTGGGGTCACCCACGGCGGGCCTGGCGACAGTGGAGGCGATCCGGCCCCACTTGAGTCGCTGGGTCGAGAGGAAGAAGGGCACACTCACCTTCAGGATGACGCAGGTACTTACCGGGCACGGATGCTTCGGTAAGTACCTGCACGGGATAGCGCGGCGGGAGGTGTCACCCTCCTGCCACGAGTGTGGTGCGCCAGTCGACACGGCGCACCACACCCTGAGTGAGTGTGCTGCGTGGGGGCCCCAGAGGCACACCCTTGCGGCGACTATGGGCGGAGACCTCTCGCTGCCGAGCATCGTCAACGAAATGCTCGGTAGTGAGACGTGTTGGTCGGAGATGCGCTCCTTCTGCGAAAGCGTGATGTCGCAGAAGGAAGCCGCGGAGCGGGAGCGGGAAGAGGATGCCGCTGCAGACCCGCCTCCGCCGAAGACGACCGGGGAGGAGGAAGAAGCGCTACGCGCACCTTCTCCCCCCGCCTCAATAGGCGTCGCAGGGACTAGGGGGGGTCTCAGTACCCCGAGAACCCCCTCTAGGTGTTGGAGGCCCGCATAGGCGGGCCGACCGTCAGGGCGTCACGGTAGCATGCGCAAGCGATCCGTGGCGCCCGCCGAAAGACGGAGAGGGTACCGCTGGTTTTTTAGTGGGTAAACCTGGCGTACCTGGGCGCACTCGGCGTCCAGGGCTCCGGGGAGTCCCACACACCCCCCCACCTTCCATCACGTGGGGGAAGCGCGTAACGCGTTTTTTCCAGCGAGAAAAAAAAAAAAAAAAAAAAAAAAAAAGGTTAGGTTAGGTTAGGTTAGGTTAGGTTAGGTTAGGTTGTAGGTTAGGTTAGGTTAGGTTAGGTTAGGTTAGGTTAGGTTAGGTTAGGTTAGGTTAGGTTAGGTTAG
>NW_025920001.1:20000-38700 GCF_905147765.1 Vanessa atalanta | reverse complement strand
ATTTGGGGCCAAGCGCCGGAAGTGCTCCTCGAACTTCCACCTGCCATCGAGGACGAGTCCCAGGTACTTCATCGTCGACCCGATGGTGATGGAAGTTCCGCCCACTGTGATGGTCATGCCCTGAGGTGGCGCGTTCCGAGGTCCATGAAAAGCAAGGGCCTCGGACTTGTGCAAGGCCACCTCGAGGCCCAGTGCACGGATGCGGTGAACCGCGTGTGCGACGCCGGCTGTGGCTCGATAAGCCGCCTCGCGATGGGAGCTGCCGCGGGCCGACACGAGGGTGTCGTCGGCGTAGCATGTGACGCTGACCCCCCGCAGAGTGGCCCCGCGTAGCACCCAGTCGTACCCGATGTTCCACAGAAGGGGCCCCAGTACCGAACCCTGTGGAACACCGCACGTCATCGGTCTTCTTCTCCAACCGTCGCTCGTCGGGTAGGAGACCGCTCTGCCCGCAAAGTAGTCACCGATCAGTCGCTGCAGGTAACACGGCACGTTGTGGTACCTCAGCGCTTCTCGGATGACTTCCCAGGGCAGGGAGTTGAAGGCGTTGGATATGTCCAACGAGACAGCCAACAAAACCCCACCCTGAGCCACCTCCTCTTCTGCCAGGTCCCTCACCCTGGCGATCGCGTCCAGCGTCGAGCGGCCGCGGCGGAAGCCATACTGTCGCTCGTTGAGGCCCGGCTCCATGCTGTCGACTAGGCGGACGGCGAGCACACGCTCGAAGAGCTTGCTCACCTCGTCGAGCAGCACGATAGGTCGGTAGGCCGACGGCTGATCGGGGGCTCGACCCTCCTTACGGATGAGTACGAGCCTTCCCGTTTTCCACCGGTCGGGGAATCTGCCTTGAGCCAGACACGCTGAGAATAGGCGCCGGATGTTCACGCCTATTTCTTCTGAGGCGATCACCAGGGCGCGCCCCGGAATACCGTCTGGCCCCGGAGCTGTCCTCTTGGAACGGAGCCTAAGGACAGCAGCGGACAACTCCGCCTCGGTGACCGGGGGCGCCAGATCTCGTTCGTCTCGTTCGCTGCGCAGTGGGGCCATCGATGGAGGGACGAACTCTCGACGCTCCGGGAACAGCGCGCTCGCAACGCTCTCCAGAAGGTGTGGCTGGAGAGTGGTGGTGAGCGGGGGTGTCCAGGGTCGGAGTTTTTGTCTCACGCCCGGTACGGTCTCCCCCACGGATCCCTGTCGAGGGTCTCGAGCCACTCCGTCCACGCCGCTTCCTTCGCCTGTGCTATGGCCTTTTGGAGCGTAACACAGGCGTCTCTGTAGGCGGTGTAAAGGGCCGCCTCCAGATCATGGTCGCGGACTCTCCTCCGTCTGCATCGGGCGTACTGGCGGCGGGCCGCAACGCAGGCTCTCCGTAGCTGACGGAGTTCCGGCCGCCACCAGTATACGCGGCGACGTGGAGTCTGAGGCTTGACTCTCGGCATCGCCACATCGCAAATGCGGAACAGGGCGGCGCCGAGTCGGTCAGCCTCTCGGTCGACCTGGACGACCGGGTCGGAACCGGCGCACCAGGCCTCCACGATGGCCGCCTCTTTTGCCAACTGGCTGTCGAGACGGCCCAGACTCCACCGCGGACCTTCTGACCGCACAACAGCGGGCCGGACGACCGGTGCCGCGGAGACATCGTATCGGATGTAACGATGATCCGATAGAGTCTCCACGGCCGTCTCCACCCTCCAGTCTCGAACACGGCGGGCTAGGGCGATGGACGCGAACGTTACGTCCACGATCGACTCGCCCTGCTGCCGCACGCACGTGCTCTCCGACCCACTGTTGATCACCGCGAGGCCCAGTGACACAGCCCACTCCTCCAGCGCCTCGCCCCTGGCGTCCGTCGAAGGGGAACCCCAAGCCGTAGATTTGGCATTGAAGTCCCCCGCGACTAACACCGGGTTGGGCGATGCCTGCCCGACCAGAGCCCCGACCTCAACGAGTAGCTGTTCAAACTCCGCGAGACTCCGGTTGGGCGAGGCGTAAACGCCCACGATCGCCACACCCCCGACTGCAGCGACTACGAACCCTCTGCCCCTGGCTACCCCTTCGATAGCAGGGGAACCAGCGACGGCAGGGGCGACGATCGCCACCACTCCCTCGTGGTCGGACACCCAGTCGTCCCGTAAATGAACGACATAGGGCTCCGAGACCACCGCCACGTCGATTTGCCACTCTGCCATGCTTTGGACTAGCAGGTCCTGGGCCCTGGCAGAGTGGTTGATGTTCGCCTGGAGACAGCGCCGGGCCATTATTGGGCGGTCTCCATAGGCTCCTCCACAGTCCTCTGGGACGCGGTGACGGGCCCTTTCGCCACCGCTCCTCCCTTCTTTGAGGCGAGACGAGTTTTGCTGCCCTGGCACGCCTTGCTACCGACGGCATGTGCCGCAGGCTTACCGGCCGCTGAGCACACGATACAATTGGCTTCAGCGGCGGTACACTCCCTGGCCCTGTGATCGGGAAGGCCGCAGCGGAAGCACAGACGGCTGCGGTCGACACCCCTATCACATTTGGCCCCCATGTGGCCCCCCTCCAAGCACCTGAAGCAGCGCAGCGGCCTCGGCTCGAGCAGTCTCACTCGTGCCGAGACCCACCCCACCTTGACGCGGCCCACCTCCAGCACTCTTTTTGCCGCCGCCACCGGGCAGCTCATCCAGAGGGAGCCGGAGCCGCCGGAGCGCCGGGCAATAACACCCGGTTTTATTGCTCCAGCGGAACAACCCCCCTCTTCGGCGACCGCAGACACCACCTCCACCGCAGTCACCGAGTCGTCCAGGTCCAAGATTCTCAACTCGACACACTTAGTCGGTCTATGGACCTGGACCGCGTCCGAGCTGAGGACCTCGCGGAGCTTGGCCGCCAGGGCATCCGCCGCCTTCTCCGCGTCGTTGGTACCCGGCGGGACCTCCAGCATCCGTGCCCCCGTTGCCGTCGTGCGGAAGCGCACAGAGGTGAGGCCTACCTCGCCGAGCTTAATTCGGCTTTTGGCCTCGGCGAGAACATCCTCATACCTCACCCCTTTCTCCTCGGCACCGGGTTTTAGGGTGATCGTGATCACCGCGGTGCGAGGAGAGCGAAGTTTCCTTCCGGGACGCCTTTCTTTCGACTTCTTTTCCGGCGCCTTAGGCTTCTTGGGCGGCTTATTCGGCTGTTGACGAACAACAGCCGCCCAAGATGCTCCGGAGCCGCCTGGCTTCGGTGCTGGCGGAGGAGCGGTCTTCTTCGCCGCAGCCGCTGCCGCCTCCTTGGCAGCCATGCTAGGGCGTTTCGTCTTCTTTTTTGGCTTTTTGTCAGTCTTCTCTACTACTTTGGCAGTGGGCGGCTCGACTGGTGCCGACACCCTTGCTGTATTGCTGCTAGCTGCAGCTTCTGCCTCCTTGCGGTCTGCAGCTAGCGGAGGCCGCAACCGAGGCTCCGGAAGGAGGCGGCGCTCGATGCCCTCCATCCGGGCGTTCAGCATGTTGCCGAACTGCTCTCGGCTGGACCGCAGCGCCTCCTCCATGATGCGCTTGAGACCTTCCTCGTTGTTATCCTGCGGTTTTCGGCGCATCTCGGCCACCTCTCTGCGCAGTTCGGCCAACTGGCCCGAAAGCTGTGCGTTAGCAGCTTCCAGGCGGGCCACCTCCTCTGACATGGTCAGAGCTCTAAGTTCCGCTACCGCACCTTTGATGGTGTCAGCGGCAGTCTTCAGAGCCCTGACGAAAGTACCCTTCAGGTTGCCCGACTTGTCGGCAACCTGGAGCACCACGTCTAACGCCTGCTGGACTGTCGTGTCCAAAGCGGCGGACGTCTTCGGTGCGTCCTCGGCATGCTCATCTGTCTGTCGGTTCGCTCTGCGGGCCGCTCTCTCTTCCAGCGCCAACTTGGCCGTTTCGTTGTAAGCGGCCAACGCGTCCTCCGTTTGGAAGCGATCCGTCTTCGCCTTCGACTTCGCTTCGCGGAGCTCTTCCTGCGACTTCCCTATGCCCACGTATCTTCCATGGGTGGGCGGTCGGCCTCGCCCCCTCTTAGTGGCGGGTTTTAGCCACCTGCTCACTGAGGATTCCGAATTATCACCCAGCTGCACGCTCGCGTCGCTCTCAGAGCCAGAGCAGCTTTCCTCAGCGTGAGTCCGCTTCGCGCCCTTCTGCCTCTTCTGTGTCATCTCCTTGGGTGGTATGTCTCCCGACTCCACCGTCATCATGCTGCAGACCGACGAGTCCGACTCGGAGAGTCGCACAGGCCGGGCAGCTAGTCCTTCATTCAAGCCAAGGTCGTTGGTTTCAGCGCGCGCCATCGGGGCGCCCACCTCCACCGCCATATCAACAGTCATACGACTCGACACGCTGTCGGTATCCGACAGCGCGCCCATCCTCTCCAGTCGTACCACAGGTATTTTTTTGGTATAATCGGTGTCCGTTATGCTCGCGGTATGGTCGTCGTGACAAATCGATCGTGCGACTTTGTCCCCCTCATATTTCGATATGGGACTGCCCGATCCGTGAAGCGGATCGGGGAGGGATTGGCACCCTCCTGAGGAATAATTTTTTTTAGTAGCACTCATTTTAAAGATTTTTTGCCGGGGCTGCCGGCAGGAAGAAGGAAGGATAGGAGGAGGAAGGAATAAGGATGTGGAAGGGTGGGAAAGGAAACGCAGTCGGGACCGAAATACCCTTCGGCCATGCATCCCATCGCGCTGCGAGGCCACTTGGGATTCGGGGTGATTTTTTATCGAGGTTTTCTTCCTCAAAACAACAAAACTAAATTTACAAAATTTATATACACCTACCTAATTTACAAATAACAAAATAAACATGAAATATGTATAACAACTACGACTAGATTTTTACAAATGTACAACTCCCTCATTTGCCACGAGGCCGCGCACACAGTCCACTCTGGTGATCAGAGAAGGACCGGGGGCGACCCGTGGCCTTACCGCCGCGTCAGTCTTAGCCGTGGCCGGCGAGTAAACTCAAGCCGGCCCCGTTGCCCAGGGTACGCCACGAGGAGGCGACTGACATGTACCCCAACCTAACCTAACCTAACCTAACCTAACCTAACCTAACCTAACCTAACCTAACCTAACCTAACCTAACCTAACCTAACCTAACCTAACCTAACCTAACCTAACCTTTTTTTTTTTTTTTTTTTTTTTTTTTTTTTCTCGCTGGAAAAACGCGTTACGCGCTTCCCCCACGTGATGGAAGGTGGGGGGGTGTGTGGGACTCCCCGGAGCCCTGGACGCCGAGTGCGCCCAGGTACGCCGGGTTTACCCACTAAAAAACCAGCGGTACCCTCTCCGTCTTTCGGCGGGCGCCACGGGATCGCTTGCGCATGCTACCGTGACGCCCTGACGGTCGGCCCGCCTATGCGGGCCTCCAACACCTAGAGGGGGTTCTCGGGGTACTGAGACCCCCCCTAGTCCCTGCGACGCCTATTGAGGCGGGGGGAGAAGTTGCGCGTAGCGCTTCTTCCTCCTCCCCGGTCGTCTTCGGCGGAGCGGGTCTGCAGCGGCATCCTCTTCCCGCTCCCGCTCCGCGGCTTCCTTCTGCGACATCACGCTTTCGCAGAAGGAGCGCATCTCCGACCAACACGTCTCACTACCGAGCATTTCGTTGACGATGCTCGGCAGCGAGAGGTCTCCGCCCATAGTCGCCGCAAGGGTGTGCCTCTGGGGCCCCCACGCAGCACACTCACTCAGGGTGTGGTGCGCCGTGTCGACTGGCGCACCACACTCGTGGCAGGAGGGTGACACCTCCCGCCGCGCTATCCCGTGCAGGTACTTACCGAAGCATCCGTGCCCGGTAAGTACCTGCGTCATCCTGAAGGTGAGTGTGCCCTTCTTCCTCTCGACCCAGCGACTCAAGTGGGGCCGGATCGCCTCCACTGTCGCCAGGCCCGCCGTGGGTGACCCCAGATCCTCCTGCCATCGGGCGATCAGGGCTCGCTGGGCTAGAGCCCTGATCCGCCCGACCTCCGCCGACCCTGGACGGTCGCCGCGGTTCCTCGCCTCGACCCGGAACCGGTACACTTCCGCGAGCACCTCCGCCTGGAGCTCCCAGGGCGGATCGCCCGCGAGAAGTGTCGCCGCAGCCCACGACACCGTACGGTACCCTCTGATGCCTCTCACCGCTATGACCCTCTGCGGCTTACGCAGCAGGGCCCGGTTGTCAGCGGTGAGGGCGTCGACCCAGATCGGGGCACCGTACAGCGCCATCGACCTCACTACACCGGAATATAGACGCCGGCATAGCGATCCCGGCCCCCCCACATTCGGAAGGAGGCGGCCGAGAGCGGCGGCGGCGTTGATGAGCCTCGGGCCGAGATGGACAAAATGCTGCCCGAAGCTCCATCGACCGTCCAGGATGAGGCCCAGATACTTCATCTGGGCCTGCACCTTGATCACCGTCCCCCGGACGGTGATATTCGCCCCTCGTGGGGGTCCTTGCCGTGGACCGTGGAACAGGAGGGCCTCCGTTTTGGATATGGAGACCCTCAAGCCCAGCATTCCCATACGGTCCACGGTGAGAGCCGTTCCGACCTCGGCGAGGCGTGCCGCCTCCCGAAAGTCCCGCCCAGTCGCCGTGACGAGGGTGTCGTCAGCGTAGCACAACACCCCCATCCCGGGAAGGACGGGAGCTCGCAGGAGCCAGTCGAAACCGACGTTCCACAGGATTGGGCAACCTAACCTAACCTAACCTAACCTAACCTAACCTAACCTAACCTTTTTTTTTTTTTTTTAGTTTTACTAGGAGGAAATGCATTGACGCATTCCGCCCGGCCGAAAGGGGGTTGACCGGGACGGATATGTGGGACTCCCGGGGCAGAAGGCCCCGTCCTACCCACTAAAACCTCCTAGAATTTCCGCCTCTCCGCAAGGCGACAGGGCTACGGGAACGCACGTGGCTCACCACCGCGGCCCTGCCAGCGGCCGTCGCTGTAAAGGGGCGACTCGCCACGAAAGGCACGCCAGGGTGTTTCGGCGCACCTTCCGTCTCCGCCTCCATAAGAACCGCGACGGACTCCCCCCGAGTCCGCCGCTGGAGGCTAGGCGGCGACGGATGTAAAGTTCCGCCGCCGTCCACACTGTATGTCACGTCCGGTTACTGCATCCGGCCTAGGTGGTCACGGCGCCGTCGACCAGGTCTCCGTCGACGTATTGGAAGCGAATCGGGATCGTCCTCCCGCTGTCGCTCCGCCTCTTCCTTCGCGGACATTACGGCCTCACTGAAGACCCGTAATGCCGCCCACGCCTCTTCGCTCGCGACCACCTTTCGAATAATGGCCGGAAGCGATATGTCCAATCCAATGGCCGTGGACAGGGCTGCGCGAGGCTCCGCCCAGGCTGGGCACTCTGCGCGCGTATGCTCGGCCGTGTCCACGGCTCCGTCGTCGCAATGAAGACATACCACCGACGGCTCTCTCCCGACCACTTCGCACAGATATTTGGCGAAGCAGCCGTGACCGGTTATGAGCTGCGTCAGGTGGTACGTCAGTGGGCCGTGTTTGCGCTCGACCCACTCTCTCAAAACCGGGCGAATCGCGGCCACGAGTTCCCCACCGGCATCCGGAAATCGTAGCCGATCCTCCCACTTCTCAATTAGGCGGTGTTTTGCCTCATCTCTCCACCGTTGTATCTCGCCCGGATGGGGTCGAGTTCCTCCTGCTCTTGCAGCCTTGGCTCGCCAGTAGACGCTCGAGTTGATCTCGGCCTCGAGGTCCCATGGCGGGCTTCCGGACAGCAAGCCGGCCGCGGTGTATGACACCGTCCGGTACGCCCGAGCCGCCCTGAGCGTCATCGCCCGCTGCGGACGTCGCAGCGCGGCGACGTTGCGAGCGCTCAGAGCGTCCGCCCATATCGGCGCGCCGTATAGTGCCATCGAACGCACCACGCCGGTGTAGAGTCGCCTGCAGGAACTCCCCGGTCCTCCGACGTTGGGTAAGATGCGCCCCAACGCTCCGGCTGCAGCCACCAGTCTTGGGGCCAAGCGCCGGAAATGCTCCTCGAACCTCCACCTGCCATCGAGGACGAGTCCCAGGTACTTCATCGTCGACCCGATGGTGATGGAAGTTCCGCCGACAGTTATTGTCAACCCTTGAGGTGGCGCGTTCCGAGGTCCATGGAAGATTAGGGCCTCGGACTTGTGCAAGGCCACCTCGAGGCCCAGAGCACGAATGCGGTGGACCGCATGTGCCACTCCCGCCGTGGCGAGATATGCCGCCTCACGAGGGGTTCTGCCGCGGGCCGACACGAGGGTGTCGTCAGCGTAGCAGGTCACACTGACCCCCCGCAACGTGGCCCCGCGCAGCACCCAGTCGTAGCCGATGTTCCACAGTAACGGCCCCAAAACCGAGCCCTGTGGAACACCGCATGTCATTGCCCTCCTGCTGATACCCTCCATCGTCGGGAACGCCACCACCCTGCCGGAGAAGTAATCGGCGACGGTTCGCTGCAGATAGTCCGGAACGTTGTGGTACCTGAGAGCTTCAAGCACCACTTCCCAGGGCAGAGTGTTGAAGGCATTGGAGATATCCAACGATGCTGCCAGCAACACCCCACCCCGAGAGACCTCCTCCTCTGCGAGCTCCCTCAGCCTGGCGACTGCGTCCAACGTGGAGCGGCCCCGGCGAAAGCCGAACTGTGAATCGCTCAGGCCCGGCACCATGCTGCCGACCAGACGAGCTGCGATTATACGCTCGAAGAGCTTGCCCGCCTCGTCGAGCAGCACGATGGGTCGGTAGGCCGACGGCTGATCGGGGGCTCGTCCCTCCTTGCGGATGAGTACGAGCCTTCCCGTTTTCCACCGGTTCGGAAACCTACCCTGTGCCAGGCAGGCGGAAAACAGCCGGCACGTGCCGTCGCCCAACTGCTCCAGCGCGATCGTCAGCGCGCGTCCCGGTATCCCGTCAGGCCCGGGGGCTGTCCTTTTCGAACGGAGCTTCAGGACAGCCGCGCACAACTCCGCCTCGGTAACCGGGGACGCTTGTCCCGCTATCTCTCCGACGTATTCCGGTTCCATCGCCGGTGGGACGAACGCTCCTCGCTGCGGGAAGAGCTCCTCCGTGATTCGTCCCAGAAGCTGCGGCTGGATGGTGGTGGTGAGTGGGGGTGTCCAGGGTCGGAGCTTCTGTCTCACGACCCGATACGGTCTCCCCCACGGATCTGCATCGAGTGAGGCGAGCCACTCCACCCACGCCGCTTCCTTCGCCTGCGCGATTGCCTTCCGGAGTGATACGCAAGCCTCCCTGTAGGAGGTGTAAAGAGCCTCCTCCAGGTTGTGATCGCGTATCCGTCTCCTCCTGGACCTGGCGTATTGGCGACGGGCCGCAACGCACGCTCTCCGCAGCGTCCGCAGTTCCGGACGCCACCAGTACACACGACGACGTGGAGTCTGAGACTGCACCCTCGGCATCGCCACATCGCAAATGCGGAACAGGGCGGCACCGAGTCGGTCAGCCTCTCGGTCGACCTGGACGACCGGATCGGAACCGGCGCACCAGGCCTCCACGATGGCCGCCTCCTTTGCCAACTGGCTGTCGAGGCGGCCCAGACTCCACCGCGGACCTTCTGACCGCTCAACAGCGGGCTGGACGACGGGAACCGCGGAGACATCGAATCGGATATATCTATGATCCGACAGAGTCTCCACCCCCGTCTCCACCCTCCAATCCCGAACACGGCGGGCTAGGGCGATGGACGCAAACGTTAAGTCCACGATCGACTCGCCCCGCTGCCGCACGCACGTGCTCTCCGATCCACTGTTGATCGTCGCGAGCCCCAGTGACACGGCCCACTCCTCTAGCACCTCTCCTCGGGCATCGGTCGCAGGAGAACCCCAAGCCGTGGATTTGGCATTGAAGTCCCCCGCGACTATCACCGGTCTCGGTGAAACCTGCCCGACCAAAGCCCCGACCTCAACGAGAAGTTGTTCGAACTCGGCGAGACTCCGGTTGGGAGAGGCGTAGACTCCTACGAACGCGTTACCGTGCACAATTGCGGCCACGCACCCTCTGCCTCTTGCGACCCAGTCGATCGCTGGGGAACCGGCGATAGCGGGAGCAACGATGGAAATTACTCCCTCGTGGTCGGATACCCAGTCGTCCCGTAAATGAACGACGTAGGGTTCCGCCACCACTGCCACTCCGATTTGCCACTCCGCCATGCTCTGGAATAGAAGGTCCTGGGCTCGGGCGGAGTGGTTCAAGTTGGCCTGGAGACAACGCAGGGCCATTAGTGTGCGGTCTCCATGGGCTCCTCAGTCCGTAGGGACACGGTGACGGGCCCTTTCGTCACCGCACCTCCCGTTCTTTTGACAGGGCGAGCTCTGCTGCCCTGGCACGCCTTACTGCCCAAGGCGTGCGTCGCCGGTTTACCGGCCGCTGAGCACAGGATGCAGTTCGCTTCAGCGGCGGTGCATTCGCGGGCCTTGTGGTCGGGTTGGCCGCAGCGGAAGCACAAACGGCTGCGGTCCACACCCCTGTCACAAGCGGCCCCCATGTGCCCTCCCTCTTGACACCTGTAACAGCGGAGTGGCCTCGGCTCGAGCAATAACACCCGCGCCGAGATCCACCCCACTCTGACTCTGCCGGCCACAAGAACCTTCTTGGCCGCCGCGACTGGGCAGCTGAGCCACAGCGACCTGCAGCCGTTGGCGCTCCGGACGACCACGCCCGGCCTGATAGCGCCCTCGGAGCAACCTCCATCTTTGGCGACCGCTGCCACCACCTCCTCCGCCGTCACTGAGTCGTCCAGATCCACGACCCTGATCTCGACGCATTTCGTCGGTCGATGGATCTGGACCTCGTCCGGACTCAGGACGTCGCGGAGCTTCGCCGCAAGGGCGTCCGCCGACTTCTCCGCGTCGACGGTGCCCGGCGGGATTTCTAGCATCCGCGCTCCAGTGGCCGTTGTCCTGAAGCGCACCGCAGTCAAGCCGACCTCGCTCAGCTTGATGCGGCTCTTCGCTTGCTTCAGGACAGTTTCGTACTTCAATCCTTTCTCCTCAGCACCGGGCTTCAGGGTGATGGTGATCACCGCGGTGCGAGGAGGGCGAAGTTTCCCTTTAGGGGCCTTCCTCTTCACATGACTCGAATCCGGTTTCGTGGTCTTCGCCTTGTTCTTCTTGGCCGCCTTGCTCGGTTGTTTTTGAGCAACGGCGGCCCACGATAGCGACGAACTGCCTGGTTCTGCAGATGGAGGGGCAGTTTTCTCCTTTGCTGTCGCTGTTGTTGCTGCAGCTTCTTGTGCAGCCATGTTCGGCCGTTTTGCCTTCTTCTTCTTCTTCTTTTTCGTGACAGCATCGGCGGGCGACTCGGATGGTGTCGTCACCCTCGATGTTGCGACTGCGGTCTGGGCTGATTGTCGGTCGGCGGTCAGCGGAGGTCGCAGCCGGGGCTCCGGAAGGAGCCGGCGCTCGATGCCCTCCATCCGGGCATTCAGCATTGTGCTAAACTGCTCCCGGTTGGAGCGCAGCGCCTCCTCCATGACACGCTGGATGTTAGCGTCATCCATCTTCGCCGGCTGCGTGCGCATCAGTGCCACTTCCCGGCGCAGCTCGGCCAGCTGACCAGATAGCTGTGCGTTGGCTGCTTCCAATCGCGCAACTTCCTCCGTGATGGTCAGGGCTCTGAGGTCCGCTACCGCACCTTTGATGGAATTCGCGGCAGCCTTTAGAGCCCTGACGAACGTGCCCTTTAGGTTGCCGGATTTATCGGCAACTTGCAGCACCACGTCCAACGCTTCTTGGACGGCTGCGTCCAGAGCAGCTGACGTCTTCGCCGCTTCGTCAGTGGACACGTCCGGTTGACGCCTCTTGTTTCGGGCCACCCTCTCCTCCATGGCCACCTTGGCCGCTTCATTATAAGCGGCCAGCGCGTCTTCGGTTACCCGTCTCTCCTCTTTCTGGGACAGGGTGCTCAGCTCCTCCATTGACTTGCCCAGTCCGACGTATCTTCCGTGGGTAGATGGTCGTCCACGCCCCCTTTTGTTAGCAGGCTTTAACCACCTGCTAATAGAGGACTCCGAGTCGCTACGCTGTATTGTGGCGTCGCTATCGGAGTCCGAGACGGTGTCTTCTCTGTGGGGCCGCTTCTCCCCTTTTCTTCTTTCGTTGCCGACCGACGAGACCGACTCGAGAGAGAGTCGTTCTAGCCGGACGACGGGTACCTTGGGTGCGCCTGGGTCGTTGGTTTTGGTGTGCGCCATCGGGGCGCCCACTTCCACCACCATGTCAACTTGTCCTGTCATCGTGCCTGTGTCCGTTATGCTCGCGGTATGGTCATCGTGAAAAATCGATCGTGCGACTTTGTCCCCCTCATATTTCGATATGGGACTGCCCGATCCGTGAAGCGGATCGGGGAGGGATTGGCACCCTCCTGAGGAATAATTTTTTTCAGTAGCACTCATTTTAAAAATTTTTTGCCGGGGCTGCCGGCAGGAAGAAGGAAGGATAGGAGGAGGAAGGAATAAGGATGTGGAAGGGTGGGAAAGGAAACGCAGTCGGGACCGAAATACCCTTCGGCCATGCATCCCATCGCGCTGCGAGGCCACTTGGGATTCGGGGTGATTTTTTATCGAGGTTTTCTTCCTCAAAACAACAAAACAAAATTTACAAATTTATATACACCTAATTAACAAATAACAAAATAAAAATGAAATATGTATAACAACTACGACTAGATATTTACAAATATACAACACCCTCATTTGCCACGAGGCCGCGCACACAGTCCACTCTGGTGATCAGAGAAGGACCGGGGGCGACCCGTGGCCTAACCGCCGCGTCAGTCTTAGCCGTGGCCGGCGAGTAAACTCGAGCCGGCCCCGTTGCCCAGGGTACGCCACGAGGAGGCGACTGACATGTACCCCAACCTAACCTAACCTTTTTTTTTTTGTTTAACGAGGAGGAAATGCATTTACGCATGCTGCCCGGTCGGGGGACCGGGACGGGTATGTGGGACTCAACCGGGAACTAATGCCCCGTGCCAGGGCACGCTAGTGCTAATGCCCTGTCCTACCCACTAAAACCATCCTCGGGTTTCCACCATGCCGCCGAGTGGTGAGGCCACGGGATCGCCAAGGGCATGCAACCGCGACCCCACCAGCAGCAGCCGCCGTAAGGCGGCTGAATATTCATGGAAAGCGCGCCTAGTGCGCGCCTTCTCCCTCATCCTCCACGCGGGAATGTGGCGAACTCCCCCGAGTCCGCCACTGGAGGCTGGGCGTCAACGAAGCTGATGCCCTGCGGCGGATAAGATGGTAGGCTCCGCCGCTGACCGCCGGTGTAAAACACCTGGGAGGCTCGAGTAGCGAGCCCTCCCACTCCCTCCTAGCCAATGAGGCCACTCACATGGTCCGCCCTGACGCCGATCAGGGACGTACCAGGAGCAGCCCCGCGGCATCCCTCCCGCCAGTCTTAGCCGTGGCCGACGAGCAAGCTCAAGCCGGCCCCGTTGCCCAGGGTACACCACGAGGAGGTGACTGACATGTACCCCAACCTAACCTAACCTAACCTAACCTAACCTAACCTAACCTAACCTAACCTAACCTAACCTAACCTAACCTAACCTAACCTAACCTAACCTTTTTTTTTTTTTTTTTTTTTTTCGGTTGGAAAATCCTCAATGGAGACCCTCCGCCCCGGGGGAAGGGCGAAGGGGACTGTCAGACTCTTACTGACTAAAAACCAACCCGTGTCCTCAAAGTACCCGTGCGTCGGAAGGGCGGGTATCGCCGAAGCATTCTTCACTACCCCCCGACGGGTATTGGCTCGCCAGATGGTCAGGCGGGCCCCGTCACTCACTGCGGCTGTCACCCCGGCCGCTGGACTCCACTAAGAGGCGCGCGTGCGGAACACGACGCCGCCGCCTCGAGGCCTGCTGCTGATCGGACGACGAGACGCCCCGAGTCTGCCGTCCGCAGGCCACGCCCTAGGGTGGTCGAAAGTTGGCCGCCCTACGACGCCCAGTTCGTCTGCTGCGGGAGGGAAGAGAGGAGGCAGCCTCTCTCTCCCTTTCCGCCGCCTCCTTTGCGAGCATCACGTCCTCGCAGAAAGTGGCGACGGCACTCCACCCTGCCTCGCTCCGTAGCATCGTTGAGACGACAGTCGGAAGCGAGAGGTTTCCCGCAGCACCTACGGCCGCGACGAGGTCACGGCGCTGCTCAGCCCATGCAGGGCACTCCGCCAACGTGTGCAACGCCGTATCGTCGCGACAGTCGCCACAATGGTGGCACTGGGACGTCGGCTCCCGGCCTATGCGACACAGGTACTTCCCGAAGCACCCGTGCCCGGTGAGCACCTGCGTCAGCCGGAAGCTGAGAGCGCCGTGGCTCCTGTTGAGCCACTCCTTCAAAACGGGCCTCACCGCCGCTACGGTGGCGGCTTGCCCTGTCGTGGGTTGCGCTAAGCGCGCGTGCCACTCCGCCACTAAGACCTGGCGAAGCTCTGCCCTGCGTGCCTCGATCTGTCGAGGCATCAGGCGCTCACCCCGCTCGACCGCCTCCGCGCGCCACCAATAGAGCGACGCGAGGAGCTTTGCCTCGAGGTCCCAGGGCGGGGAGCCGGCTAGGAGGCTCGCTGCCTCGAAGGAGATCGTACGGTATCCCCTTATCATCCTGACGGCCATCGCGCGCTGCGGTCTTCTCAGCACGGCGACGTTGTTTGCCGTCAGGGCATCCGCCCACACTGGCGCGGCGTATAGCGCCATCGACCGTACGACCCCCGTGTAGAGCCTCCTGCACGAGGAGTTGGGTCCCCCCAGGTTGGGCAGCAAGCGCGAGAGCGCTGAGGCGGCGCCCAACAACCGGGGGGCGAGCCGTGTAAAGTGCGGCCCGAAGTTCCACCGACTGTCGAGGACGAGTCCTAGGTATTTCATCGTCGACTCTACAGCTATGGATACCCCTCCTACGATGATGCTGGAACCGGGAGGCGGTTTCGTCCTCGGCCCGTGAAAACACAGGGCCTCCGACTTGTGCAATGCCACCTCCAAGCCCAGCCGCCGGATCCTACCCACGACGTGCGCGACACCAGCAGTCGCGCGTATGGCCGCCTGCCGGTACGACTTCCCACGCGCTGTGACGAGCGTGTCGTCGGCGTAACAAATGACGCCGACGCCGTGGAGAAACGCACCGCGCAGAGCCCAGTCGTACCCCACGTTCCACAGGAGTGGTCCCAGAACGGAACCCTGCGGAACGCCGCACGACGTCTCTCTCCGACCCCATCCTTCTCGGCCCGGGTACACGACCGCTCGGTCCGACAGGTAAGCCGTGACAACGCGTCGGAGGTAGCGCGGCACTCCATGGTATCGGAGTGCCTCCCTGATGGTACTCCAAGGCAAGGTGTTGAAAGCGTTGGCGATGTCTAGCGACACCGCCAAGACCACCTCACCCCGGGCGACTGCCTCCTCCGCGAGGGCCTTCACGCGCATGATCGCGTCCACTGTCGAGCGTCCCTGGCGGAAACCGAATTGGTTATTCGCCAAATCCGGCCCCACCCTGGTCATGTGCTGAACGAGGCGACTGGCGATGATTCGCTCGAGGATCTTACACACCTCGTCCAGCAACACGATCGGTCTGTACGCAGATGGTGAGTCTGCAGGTCGCCCCTCCTTCTTTATCAAGACCAGCTTTCCGGTCTTCCACCGGCTCGGAAACTGGCCTCGTTCCAGACAGGCGCTCAAGAGCCCTGATAGTCGCGGCCCTAAGTGTCTCATGGCGAGGACCCATGCGCGACCTGGTATGCCGTCGGGGCCTGGGGCGGTGTTCTTGATGCGAGCCGCTGCGACTCTCAGCTCCACCAGGGTCACCTCTGGCACTTCGTCGTCGTCTTCGTCGTCGTCGTCGTCGTCGGGCATGTTCCGAGGCGGAACCATAGCCGGTGGTGTGTGCTCCGGTCTCGATGGAAACAATGCACTCACTACCTCCTCCAGCAGCTGTGGCTGAAGACTCCGGGACAATGGGGGGGCCCACTGGCGCAACTTGCCCCTCACCATCAGGTAGGGGCGTCCCCATGGATCTAGGTCCAGAGTCTCCAGCAGTTCTCTGTTGGCCTGGGCCTTGGCCCGGACGATGGCCAGCTGGAGTGCACTCTTCGCCTCTCGGTAGTGAGCGTATAGCTCCGCCTCTTCACGATCTTGAGCGGCCGCCGCTGTAAAGGGGCGGCGGCGTCTTCTTCGTCGTCGGCACCTTGTGTACCAGCGTCGCACCCGAACGCAGACGATGCGCAGCTGCGCAATCGACTGCGCCCACCAGTACACTTGGCGCCTGGATGGTAGCGGCCGGACTCGGGGCATGCCAGCGTCGCAGATGTGCGACATGCTCTCCCGGAACCACTCCGCCTCCTCGTCGATGTTGGCAGGCCTGCCTGGAGAATCCAGCCAGGCCTTGACGATTGAGGCCTCCAGAAGAGCCTCCCTGTCCAGCCGTTTTATGGCCCAACGCGGACCGTCTCCGACACCTGCCGAGGCCGCTGGAACCGGCCGAATCGAGGTCTGGGCGGAGACGCTAAACCTGATGTATCGGTGGTCGGATAGCGTCTCGACGTCCTCCAGCACGTCCCAGTCGAGGACGGTGCGCGCGAGAGCGGGGCTAGCGAACGTGAGGTCCACTATTGACCCACCCCGCTGCCGCACGCACGTCTGCACCGAACCTCGATTCAGGAGGAGCAGGCCCTGCTCGACCGCCCACTCCTCCACTAACTCGCCTCGCGCGTCCGTAGACGGGGAACCCCAAGCCGTAGACTTGGCGTTGAAGTCCCCCAGGACGAGCACGGGACGAGGGCGGCTACGACAGACGACCGTGCCCAACTCCAGGGTGATGCTCTCGAGATCTGCGAGAGAAAGGCTGGGGGCGAAATATACCCCCACGACCACTATATCACCCCAGACTGCCGCGACATAGCCCCGCCCTCGGGTGACGGCCTCGAAGGGAAGGATGTCGGCGCCGGACCTCTGAATGAGCGCCACCGAGCGGTTATTGTCGCACACCCAGTCATCCCTGGGTGGCACAAAGTACGGCTCGGCGACGGCAGCCACGTCGATGGACCACTGCGCCATGCTCTGGAGTAAGAGATCCTGAGCCCTGGCGCAGTGGTTTATATTGGCTTGGAGAAGACGACGTAGAGCCATTAAATAGTGTCCATGGCCGTCGCCTCCTCCCCAGTCCTCGGCTGATCTTGTGCCGTCGTAGCCGGTGGGTGAACCGGCTGCGAGGAGCTGGTTACTTTCTTCTTCTTCTTATTTGTCTTCTTGGTCGCAGTCGGCGGATGAGCCGGCTGTGCTCTGGCAGTAGGTCTCGCGCAGGCCTTCGACCCGATCTGATGGTCGGCTGGCTTGTTCGATGCCGCACAGATGACGCAGTGCGGCGTTTTTGCACAGCAAGTGCCAGCCTTGTGACCGGGTTGACCGCAGCGGAAGCAGATTTGGCTGCGGTCCACCCCAGCGGTGCACCGTGCCCCCGCATGTCCTCCTTCTAGGCAGCGGTAGCACCGGTAGGGCTTCGGCGGCAAGAGCGCGACCTGCGCCGAGACCCATCCGACCAGAAGTCTCCCGTCCTTTAGTTGTTTCGCCGCCGCTACGGGACAACTTACGTGTGCGGTCCCGAGACCGGAGACCCCCCGACGTATCGTGCCCACCTTCACCTGGTCCGGCGGGCATCCTCCGGTCTTGGAGATGGCGGCGACGACCTCATCCGCCGTCACCGAGTCGTCCAGGCCTGAGATGCGCAAAACCACGCATTTGGTAGGCCTGGACACTCGGACGTCGTCCGATCCTAAGGACGCCCTGAGCTTCTCTGCTAGGGCGTCTGCTTTGGGACCACTGGTGGTCCCTGAAATTTCCAGTAGTCGGCCGCCGGTGGCAGTCGTTTTGCACCGGAGGCCCGTTATGCCGAGATCGCTGAGATTGATCTCGGCTTTCGCCTTGGCCAAGATGCCAGCGTACGAGAGACCCCGCTCCTCCGCTCCCGGCTGCAGAGTGAGAGCCACTGCAGTAGAGCGGGGGGTCTTGAGCCTCGCAGTCTGGCGCTTGGCCGCCGCTTGCTCCTTCTGGCGCGCCTTCTTGGATTTTTTAGCGGCGCCCGCAACCGTCCACTCCGCCTCAGGTCTTTTTGAGGGGTTGCGCATCTCGTCCGCGTCTCGTCTCGCTTGTGCCGGTTGGGCGGCACGGGGCGCTGCGGCTCGGGCCGCGCCTGCCTTCTTGGCCGCTTTGTCTTTTTTGGGTTTTGTAGCAGCCGCTTGTGCCGGTTGGGCGGCACGGGGCGCTGCGGCCTGGGCCGCATATGTCGGCGGCGCCGGTGCGCTGCGTTGGTCTGCAGCTAGGGGGGGACGTAGAATCCTCCCCTCGAGCACCGAGAAACGGGCGTTGAAGCTCGCCATCTCCTGACGGATCAGGCGAGTCAACTCCGTCTCCTGCGACGACTGCTGCAGAAGCGGTTGCGGCGTGTCCAGGCCCACCTCCCGCCTGAGGTGTTCGCGGCGGAAGTTGGCCATCTCAGCCTTGAGCTCGTCGTGTTCCCTCCTGAGGACATCCACCTGTGCTGCGAGCTTGGTGTTTTGGGCTCGCAGCAACGCCGTCTCCTCCGTATTGGTGCGGGTGAGAAGCACCTGGGCGCATTCCAGTATTGAGGCCGTGGCCTCTTTGAGCGCCTTCTGACTACAGCCGCTAAGGCCCTTGGACACCTTGCCCACCCTTCTGATGGCCGCAACCGCGTCGGTCA
>NW_025920001.1:12500-15000 GCF_905147765.1 Vanessa atalanta | reverse complement strand
AAGCTGCCCGCCGAGCCATTGTAGTAACGTCGGCGGATCGCTAGATGACATATTTACGGTTAGAACTAGGGCGGTATCTAATCGCCTTCGAACCTCTAACTTTCGTTCTTGATTGATGAAAACACCTTTGGCAAATGCTTTCGCTGATGTTCGTCTTGCGACGATCCAAGAATTTCACCTCTAACGTCGCAATACGAATGCCCCCAGTTATCCCTATTAATCATTACCTCGGAGTTCTGAAAACCAACAAAATAGAACCGAGATCATATTCTATTATTCCATGCACGAAATATTCAAGCGGCATTTTGAGCCCGCTTTGAGCACTCTAATTTGTTCAAAGTAAAATTGTCGGCCCATCTCGACACTCACTGAAGAGCACCGCGATAGGATTTTGATATTGAACCGGCGTTTTACCGCCGGCTCACCGACGATATGCTCCGCAGACGTGTCAGTATCACCGCGGATGCGGTGCACCGACAGCGCGGCGCACAAATGCAACTACGAGCTTTTTAACCGCAACAATTTTAGTATACGCTATTGGAGCTGGAATTACCGCGGCTGCTGGCACCAGACTTGCCCTCCAATTGTTCCTCGTTAAAATATTTAAAGTGTACTCATTCCGATTACGAGGCCTCGAAAGAGTCCCGTATCGTTATTTTTCGTCACTACCTCCCCGTGCCGGGAGTGGGTAATTTGCGCGCCTGCTGCCTTCCTTGGATGTGGTAGCCGTTTCTCAGGCTCCCTCTCCGGAATCGAACCCTGATTCCCCGTTACCCGTGACAACCATGGTAGTCGCAGAAACTACCATCGAAAGTTGATAAGGCAGACATTTGAAAGATGCGTCGCCGGTACTGGACCATGCGATCGGCAAAAGTTATCCAGATTCATCAAAATTAACGACTTCGGACGAGACGCCCTCCGTCGATTGGTTTTGATCTAATAAAAGCACTCATCCCATCACTGGTCAGAGTTCTGATTGCATGTATTAGCTCTAGAATTACCACAGTTATCCAAGTAACTGAGTAAGATCTAAGGAACCAAAACTGATATATTGAGCCATTCGCGGTATCGCCTTAATACGGCTTGCACTGAGACATGCATGGCTTAATCTTTGAGACAAGCATATAACTACTGGCAGGATCAACCAGGGAGCTAACCGAGACTTGTTGAAGTCGTCAATTACTCTTCTCGTTTCATATTCGCATATAAAATACACACAAACTTATGCATGCATGTACAATATACGCACAGTATGAAACGAGCGTCTCACCGTATCGTCGATCGCGTTAGACGCGATAGATTTTAACGGTTGACTCTTATAAAAATTTATATGAGACACAAACGCGCTTTAAGCACGCGCGCGCGCGTGCGCTATAATATATAACGCGACGACAGCGGCGGCGGCGGCGGCGGCGGAGGCGTCTTCACATAATGACACATAACGGTCACGAATTCGAACGTTCTAAACGAGATCGAGTTTTTTTTTCAAAATAACACTTCGCACACGACGTGTACGTATGTATTGTTCAACGATTATTATCGTAAAACATTGGGATCGACGCCCGGTGTTTGAGTGATCGTACCGATACTCGGGTTGTGTATTTTTTGTACATGATAAATGTAAAAATTAACAAAAAGAATTTTAGAAACGACCGTTCATATATAATATAAAAATTATACACACTATACGAATACACTGAATCTTTTAAGAACTCCGTCTCTAACGTTTTCTCATATCGTCGCGACGTCGCAGATCGACTACAATGAATCAACATTTATTCCATGAGGATAGATTGTAGCGAGAGCGACGACGACGACGATAAGAGGAAGAGCGCATGAGGCAGAGAGATCTACGTGCGTCCGTCGGTCGGCACAGTTTTACAGAACGAAAAAGAATCTTTTTATCATTTTCACGTGTGTCAGTGAATATCCCCCAGCGGTCGAGACGAATCGTACGTACATACTTGTTGTTACACTACGTAAAGTATAATATAACGCGATACGACGAATCGAGAGACACGCCAGAAGACACGCAACAAAGACGACAAATGAAAACGATAATAACATTTTTTTCGTTATACAAGAGTACTGATCCGGTCACTTCGCGTCTAACATCAATTTTTGAATGTTCGACGTTCGAACCGTCACTACTCCATATATATGCCTGACGATGAGTATGACATTCGGCTCGTTCGAACGGAATGTATTTTTTTTTTTATTATTATTATTATTTTATTATGTTTCTCATATTCGATCTGATATCATAAGACGACGAACCCCAGAACACGCACCCCTATCCGCCCCCCCCCTCCCCCTCCCCAACCCCCTCCCCCCCAACTGACACCCCAAACCCTCCAAAATCTCCAAAACTTCGATTATTTTGTTCTATATTTTTATAGATAGTATATGATTATATGATATTATGCAACGTCAATGCAACAACAACGACAACAACAACAACAACAACAATAAAAAAAAAAGAAAAAAAAAAAACAACAAC
>NW_025920001.1:2500-7500 GCF_905147765.1 Vanessa atalanta | reverse complement strand
TCGCCGCTACTAAGGAAATCCTGGTTAGTTTCTTTTCCTCCGCTTACTAATATGCTTAAATTCGGCGGGTGATCCTCCCTGATCTGAGGCCAACGATAAAAAAAACGAGGCAGACGCGATATCCGTCAACGCGACGGCGCCGCTTTCGTCGAGACGAGAGAGAATTTTCATTCCGATCGTTCCGACGTCGGCGTCGACGCGCTCTTCGGACGTCGAGTCCGCCTACTCGATATATATACAATATATATATATATACGAATGTTTCGATGTCATCACGTTCAACGATGCGAGCGCGCTTTATTTACACATCATATAAACACGTTCGTCTCGTATACGTCGTAACGATCGCGGAGCTTTTGTATTCGAAATTTTGACATTAGAGTATGAACAAAAGAAACGCACGTACTCGATAATCACGAGACGAAGAGATCACCTAAACTCCGATTACCCTCTTTGATCGAGAACAACTCAATGAAACGATCGAAAGGTCGGAGATGGGCGCTCCTCGTCTGGCGACGAGCGACGCTCTCAGTCTCTCTGACGTCGCATAACGAAACTCCGTGACGTAAACGTACACACGAACGCGTATATAAAAATATAAATAATATATACACACACACGCATGTAAACGTAAACATACATACACATCGTATTTGTTATATTTGAACGGACCGAGAACGAGATTTATATTAAGTATATTTAAACACGTAATATAACACATCGAACGCGGATACCGTCATATGTTCGAGAAACGTCAGTCAGTCTATTGAGTCGGTTACGAAATAATAGACATTACGACATTAAACATTGAACAGTGTGGTTTATATTTTTATACAGCCGGCCCTCAGACAGGAGTGGTCCTGGATGTTTCTCCACGGACCGCAATGTGCGTTCGAAATGTCGATGTTCAAATGTGTCCTGCAGTTCACACTATGACGCGCAGTTAACTGCGTTCTTCATCGACCCGCGAGCCAAGTGATCCACCGTCCAGGGTAATGGTTTTTAATTTGTTTTATTTTTATAATTTCTACGATCACTCGAACGATTCTATACGCCAGTGATATGAGTTTATTTTTTTTTTATTTTTATTTTTTTTTTTGTTTTTTTCTCTTATTTTTAGTATACAGAGAAAAATTCAAAAAATTAAAAAAAAAAAAAAAAAAAAGTTAAAAAAAAAAAAGTACAAAAAAAAAAAAAAGAAATATACATTTTATTTGAAGATGACGATGTGCGTTAACACATCGTACTTTCCTCGAAATCGACATCGAAAAATATCAGAATAGGACGCGTTACACGACTCTGGACTCTGACTCGGACACACTGCTGTGTGAGAGAGAGAGAGTGAGAATCGCGTCCTCGCATCGAAACGACACATTCCGAACGTCGATATTTGTGTTTTAGAATTTTATTATCGTTCATTATCTCACTCTTTCGAGATTGATAATTTACGTTAATGATCCTTCCGCAGGTTCCCCTACGGAAACCTTGTTACGACTTTTACTTCCTCTAAATGATCAAGTTTGGTCAACTTCCCAGCAACGCCGACGGCCGTGAAGCCACCGCGTGTCGGTCCGAAGACCTCACTAAATCATTCAATCGGTAGTAGCGACGGGCGGTGTGTACAAAGGGCAGGGACGTAATCAACGCGAGCTTATGACTCGCGCTTACTAGGAATTCCTCGTTTATGGGGGATAATTGCAAACCCCAATCCCCAGCACGAAGGAGTTTCAACGGGTTGCCCGGGCCTCTAGGCCAGGGAGAACATGCTGATTCCTTCAGTGTAGCGCGCGTGCGGCCCAGGACATCTAAGGGCATCACAGACCTGTTATTGCTCAATCTCGTGCGGCTCGAAGCCGCCGGTCCCTCTAAGAAGAATTTTAATACGCCGCCAGTGAGTTGCTCGACCGAAATCGAGCACACCTAAATGACGACGCCTATTTAGCAGGCTAGAGTCTCGTTCGTTACCGGAATTAACCAGACAAATCGCTCCACCAACTAAGAACGGCCATGCACCACCACCCACCGAATCAAGAAAGAGCTATTAATCTGTCAATCCTTCCGGTGTCCGGGCCTGGTGAGATTTCCCGTGTTGAGTCAAATTAAGCCGCAGGCTCCACTCCTGGTGGTGCCCTTCCGTCAATTCCTTTAAGTTTCAGCTTTGCAACCATACTCCCCCCGGAGTCCAAAATCTTTGGTTTCCCGGAAGCTGCCCGCCGAGCCATTGTAGTAACGTCGGCGGATCGCTAGATGACATATTTACGGTTAGAACTAGGGCGGTATCTAATCGCCTTCGAACCTCTAACTTTCGTTCTTGATTGATGAAAACACCTTTGGCAAATGCTTTCGCTGATGTTCGTCTTGCGACGATCCAAGAATTTCACCTCTAACGTCGCAATACGAATGCCCCCAGTTATCCCTATTAATCATTACCTCGGAGTTCTGAAAACCAACAAAATAGAACCGAGATCATATTCTATTATTCCATGCACGAAATATTCAAGCGGCATTTTGAGCCCGCTTTGAGCACTCTAATTTGTTCAAAGTAAAATTGTCGGCCCATCTCGACACTCACTGAAGAGCACCGCGATAGGATTTTGATATTGAACCGGCGTTTTACCGCCGGCTCACCGACGATATGCTCCGCAGACGTGTCAGTATCACCGCGGATGCGGTGCACCGACAGCGCGGCGCACAAATGCAACTACGAGCTTTTTAACCGCAACAATTTTAGTATACGCTATTGGAGCTGGAATTACCGCGGCTGCTGGCACCAGACTTGCCCTCCAATTGTTCCTCGTTAAAATATTTAAAGTGTACTCATTCCGATTACGAGGCCTCGAAAGAGTCCCGTATCGTTATTTTTCGTCACTACCTCCCCGTGCCGGGAGTGGGTAATTTGCGCGCCTGCTGCCTTCCTTGGATGTGGTAGCCGTTTCTCAGGCTCCCTCTCCGGAATCGAACCCTGATTCCCCGTTACCCGTGACAACCATGGTAGTCGCAGAAACTACCTTCGAAAGTTGATAAGGCAGACATTTGAAAGATGCGTCGCCGGTACTGGACCATGCGATCGGCAAAAGTTATCCAGATTCATCAAAATTAACGACTTCGGACGAGACGCCCTCCGTCGATTGGTTTTGATCTAATAAAAGCACTCATCCCATCACTGGTCAGAGTTCTGATTGCATGTATTAGCTCTAGAATTACCACAGTTATCCAAGTAACTGAGTAAGATCTAAGGAACCAAAACTGATATATTGAGCCATTCGCGGTATCGCCTTAATACGGCTTGCACTGAGACATGCATGGCTTAATCTTTGAGACAAGCATATAACTACTGGCAGGATCAACCAGGGAGCTAACCGAGACTTGTTGAAGTCGTCAATTACTCTTCTCGTTTCATATTCGCATATAAAATACACACAAACTTATGCATGCATGTACAATATACGCACAGTATGAAACGAGCGTCTCACCGTATCGTCGATCGCGTTAGACGCGATAGATTTTAACGGTTGACTCTTATAAAAATTTATATGAGACACAAACGCGCTTTAAGCACGCGCGCGCGCGTGCGCTATAATATATAACGCGACGACAGCGGCGGCGGCGGCGGCGGCGGAGGCGTCTTCACATAATGACACATAACGGTCACGAATTCGAACGTTCTAAACGAGATCGAGTTTTTTTTTCAAAATAACACTTCGCACACGACGTGTACGTATGTATTGTTCAACGATTATTATCGTAAAACATTGGGATCGACGCCCGGTGTTTGAGTGATCGTACCGATACTCGGGTTGTGTATTTTTTGTACATGATAAATGTAAAAATTAACAAAAAGAATTTTAGAAACGACCGTTCATATATAATATAAAAATTATACACACTATACGAATACACTGAATCTTTTAAGAACTCCGTCTCTAACGTTTTCTCATATCGTCGCGACGTCGCAGATCGACTACAATGAATCAACATTTATTCCATGAGGATAGATTGTAGCGAGAGCGACGACGACGACGATAAGAGGAAGAGCGCATGAGGCAGAGAGATCTACGTGCGTCCGTCGGTCGGCACAGTTTTACAGAACGAAAAAGAATCTTTTTATCATTTTCACGTGTGTCAGTGAATATCCCCCAGCGGTCGAGACGAATCGTACGTACATACTTGTTGTTACACTACGTAAAGTATAATATAACGCGATACGACGAATCGAGAGACACGCCAGAAGACACGCAACAAAGACGACAAATGAAAACGATAATAACATTTTTTTCGTTATACAAGAGTACTGATCCGGTCACTTCGCGTCTAACATCAATTTTTGAATGTTCGACGTTCGAACCGTCACTACTCCATATATATGCCTGACGATGAGTATGACATTCGGCTCGTTCGAACGGAATGTATTTTTTTTTTTATTATTATTATTATTTTATTATGTTTCTCATATTCGATCTGATATCATAAGACGACGAACCCCAGAACACGCACCCCTATCCGCCCCCCCCCTCCCCCTCCCCAACCCCCTCCCCCCCAACTGACACCCCAAACCCTCCAAAATCTCCAAAACTTCGATTATTTTGTTCTATATTTTTATAGATAGTATATGATTATATGATATTATGCAACGTCAATGCAACAACAACGACAACAACAACAACAACAACAATAAAAAAAAAAGAAAAAAAAAAAAAAACAACAACAACAACAACAAAGAAAGTTGTATCTTCGTTTATTTAAAATTCACCGGTATTCGTTTATCGAAAAAAAAAAAATTTATAATTAAAATTATTATATTTTATAATTAAAATAATAATTATGACGATGACGAATAAATATAATAATAATAATAATAAAGAACATGACGCGATTTACGAATGCGTAAATAATGTTAATAATATAATTTTTAAGTTTCATATCAGTCTTGATACCTTAAAATATGTATAATGAAGTAATAAATAAATATAAATTATCTTTAAAAAAATATCCTGACATAA
>NW_025920000.1:32500-37500 GCF_905147765.1 Vanessa atalanta | reverse complement strand
GGGATTCAGTGCTGGGCTATTTCCTGTTCGCTCGCCGCTACTAAGGAAATCCTGGTTAGTTTCTTTTCCTCCGCTTACTAATATGCTTAAATTCGGCGGGTGATCCTCCCTGATCTGAGGCCAACGATAAAAAAAACGAGGCAGACGCGATATCCGTCAACGCGACGGCGCCGCTTTCGTCGAGACGAGAGAGAATTTTCATTCCGATCGTTCCGACGTCGGCGTCGACGCGCTCTTCGGACGTCGAGTCCGCCTACTCGATATATATACAATATATATATATATATATACGAATGTTTCGATGTCATCACGTTCAACGATGCGAGCGCGCTTTATTTACACATCATATAAACACGTTCGTCTCGTATACGTCGTAACGATCGCGGAGCTTTTGTATTCGAAATTTTGACATTAGAGTATGAACAAAAGAAACGCACGTACTCGATAATCACGAGACGAAGAGATCACCTAAACTCCGATTACCCTCTTTGATCGAGAACAACTCAATGAAACGATCGAAAGGTCGGAGATGGGCGCTCCTCGTCTGGCGACGAGCGACGCTCTCAGTCTCTCTGACGTCGCATAACGAAACTCCGTGACGTAAACGTACACACGAACGCGTATATAAAAATATAAATAATATATACACACACACGCATGTAAACGTAAACATACATACACATCGTATTTGTTATATTTGAACGGACCGAGAACGAGATTTATATTAAGTATATTTAAACACGTAATATAACACATCGAACGCGGATACCGTCATATGTTCGAGAAACGTCAGTCAGTCTATTGAGTCGGTTACGAAATAATAGACATTACGACATTAAACATTGAACAGTGTGGTTTATATTTTTATACAGCCGGCCCTCAGACAGGAGTGGTCCTGGATGTTTCTCCACGGACCGCAATGTGCGTTCGAAATGTCGATGTTCAAATGTGTCCTGCAGTTCACACTATGACGCGCAGTTAACTGCGTTCTTCATCGACCCGCGAGCCAAGTGATCCACCGTCCAGGGTAATGGTTTTTAATTTGTTTTATTTTTATAATTTCTACGATCACTCGAACGATTCTATACGCCAGTGATATGAGTTTATTTTTTTTTTATTTTTTTTTTTTTTTTCGTTTTTTTCTCTTATTTTTAGTATACAGAGAAAAATTCAAAAAATTAAAAAAAAAAAAAAAAAAAGTTAAAAAAAAAAAAAAGTACAAAAAAAAAAAAAAGAAATATACATTTTATTTGAAGATGACGATGTGCGTTAACACATCGTACTTTCCTCGAAATCGACATCGAAAAATATCAGAATAGGACGCGTTACACGACTCTGGACTCTGACTCGGACACACTGCTGTGTGAGAGAGAGAGAGTGAGAATCGCGTCCTCGCATCGAAACGACACATTCCGAACGTCGATATTTGTGTTTTAGAATTTTATTATCGTTCATTATCGCACTCTTTCGAGATTGATAATTTACGTTAATGATCCTTCCGCAGGTTCCCCTACGGAAACCTTGTTACGACTTTTACTTCCTCTAAATGATCAAGTTTGGTCAACTTCCCAGCAACGCCGACGGCCGTGAAGCCACCGCGTGTCGGTCCGAAGACCTCACTAAATCATTCAATCGGTAGTAGCGACGGGCGGTGTGTACAAAGGGCAGGGACGTAATCAACGCGAGCTTATGACTCGCGCTTACTAGGAATTCCTCGTTTATGGGGGATAATTGCAAACCCCAATCCCCAGCACGAAGGAGTTTCAACGGGTTGCCCGGGCCTCTAGGCCAGGGAGAACATGCTGATTCCTTCAGTGTAGCGCGCGTGCGGCCCAGGACATCTAAGGGCATCACAGACCTGTTATTGCTCAATCTCGTGCGGCTCGAAGCCGCCGGTCCCTCTAAGAAGAATTTTAATACGCCGCCAGTGAGTTGCTCGACCGAAATCGAGCACACCTAAATGACGACGCCTATTTAGCAGGCTAGAGTCTCGTTCGTTACCGGAATTAACCAGACAAATCGCTCCACCAACTAAGAACGGCCATGCACCACCACCCACCGAATCAAGAAAGAGCTATTAATCTGTCAATCCTTCCGGTGTCCGGGCCTGGTGAGATTTCCCGTGTTGAGTCAAATTAAGCCGCAGGCTCCACTCCTGGTGGTGCCCTTCCGTCAATTCCTTTAAGTTTCAGCTTTGCAACCATACTCCCCCCGGAGTCCAAAATCTTTGGTTTCCCGGAAGCTGCCCGCCGAGCCATTGTAGTAACGTCGGCGGATCGCTAGATGACATATTTACGGTTAGAACTAGGGCGGTATCTAATCGCCTTCGAACCTCTAACTTTCGTTCTTGATTGATGAAAACACCTTTGGCAAATGCTTTCGCTGATGTTCGTCTTGCGACGATCCAAGAATTTCACCTCTAACGTCGCAATACGAATGCCCCCAGTTATCCCTATTAATCATTACCTCGGAGTTCTGAAAACCAACAAAATAGAACCGAGATCATATTCTATTATTCCATGCACGAAATATTCAAGCGGCATTTTGAGCCCGCTTTGAGCACTCTAATTTGTTCAAAGTAAAATTGTCGGCCCATCTCGACACTCACTGAAGAGCACCGCGATAGGATTTTGATATTGAACCGGCGTTTTACCGCCGGCTCACCGACGATATGCTCCGCAGACGTGTCAGTATCACCGCGGATGCGGTGCACCGACAGCGCGGCGCACAAATGCAACTACGAGCTTTTTAACCGCAACAATTTTAGTATACGCTATTGGAGCTGGAATTACCGCGGCTGCTGGCACCAGACTTGCCCTCCAATTGTTCCTCGTTAAAATATTTAAAGTGTACTCATTCCGATTACGAGGCCTCGAAAGAGTCCCGTATCGTTATTTTTCGTCACTACCTCCCCGTGCCGGGAGTGGGTAATTTGCGCGCCTGCTGCCTTCCTTGGATGTGGTAGCCGTTTCTCAGGCTCCCTCTCCGGAATCGAACCCTGATTCCCCGTTACCCGTGACAACCATGGTAGTCGCAGAAACTACCATCGAAAGTTGATAAGGCAGACATTTGAAAGATGCGTCGCCGGTACTGGACCATGCGATCGGCAAAAGTTATCCAGATTCATCAAAATTAACGACTTCGGACGAGACGCCCTCCGTCGATTGGTTTTGATCTAATAAAAGCACTCATCCCATCACTGGTCAGAGTTCTGATTGCATGTATTAGCTCTAGAATTACCACAGTTATCCAAGTAACTGAGTAAGATCTAAGGAACCAAAACTGATATATTGAGCCATTCGCGGTATCGCCTTAATACGGCTTGCACTGAGACATGCATGGCTTAATCTTTGAGACAAGCATATAACTACTGGCAGGATCAACCAGGGAGCTAACCGAGACTTGTTGAAGTCGTCAATTACTCTTCTCGTTTCATATTCGCATATAAAATACACACAAACTTATGCATGCATGTACAATATACGCACAGTATGAAACGAGCGTCTCACCGTATCGTCGATCGCGTTAGACGCGATAGATTTTAACGGTTGACTCTTATAAAAATTTATATGAGACACAAACGCGCTTTAAGCACGCGCGCGCGCGTGCGCTATAATATATAACGCGACGACAGCGGCGGCGGCGGCGGCGGCGGAGGCGTCTTCACATAATGACACATAACGGTCACGAATTCGAACGTTCTAAACGAGATCGAGTTTTTTTTTCAAAATAACACTTCGCACACGACGTGTACGTATGTATTGTTCAACGATTATTATCGTAAAACATTGGGATCGACGCCCGGTGTTTGAGTGATCGTACCGATACTCGGGTTGTGTATTTTTTGTACATGATAAATGTAAAAATTAACAAAAAGAATTTTAGAAACGACCGTTCATATATAATATAAAAATTATACACACTATACGAATACACTGAATCTTTTAAGAACTCCGTCTCTAACGTTTTCTCATATCGTCGCGACGTCGCAGATCGACTACAATGAATCAACATTTATTCCATGAGGATAGATTGTAGCGAGAGCGACGACGACGACGATAAGAGGAAGAGCGCATGAGGCAGAGAGATCTACGTGCGTCCGTCGGTCGGCACAGTTTTACAGAACGAATAAGAATCTTTTTATCATTTTCACGTGTGTCAGTGAATATCCCCCAGCGGTCGAGACGAATCGTACGTACATACTTGTTGTTACACTACGTAAAGTATAATATAACGCGATACGACGAATCGAGAGACACGCCAGAAGACACGCAACAAAGACGACAAATGAAAACGATAATAACATTTTTTTCGTTATACAAGAGTACTGATCCGGTCACTTCGCGTCTAACATCAATTTTTGAATGTTCGACGTTCGAACCGTCACTACTCCATATATATGCCTGACGATGAGTATGACATTCGGCTCGTTCGAACGGAATGTATTTTTTTTTTTATTATTATTATTATTTTATTATGTTTCTCATATTCGATCTGATATCATAAGACGACGAACCCCAGAACACGCAGCCCTATCCGCCCCCCCCCCCCTCCCCCTCCCCAACCCCCTCCCCCCCAACTGACACCCCAAACCCTCCAAAATCTCCAAAACTTCGATTATTTTGTTCTATATTTTTATAGATAGTATATGATTATATGATATTATGCAACGTCAATGCAACAACAACGACAACAACAACAACAACAACAACAACAACAATAAAAAAAAAAAGAAAAAAAAAAACAACAACAACAACAACAACAAAGAAAGTTGTATCTTCGTTTATTTAAATTTCACCGGTATTCGTTTATCGAAAAAAAAAAAATTTATAATTAAAATTATTATATTTTATAATTAAAATAATAATTATGACGATGACGAATAAATATAATAATAATAATAATAAAGAACATGACGCGATTTACGAATGCGTAAATAATGTTAATAATATAATTTTTAAGTTTCATATCAGTCTTGATACCTTAAAATATGTATAATG
>NW_025920000.1:22500-27500 GCF_905147765.1 Vanessa atalanta | reverse complement strand
TATATATATATATACGAATGTTTCGATGTCATCACGTTCAACGATGCGAGCGCGCTTTATTTACACATCATATAAACACGTTCGTCTCGTATACGTCGTAACGATCGCGGAGCTTTTGTATTCGAAATTTTGACATTAGAGTATGAACAAAAGAAACGCACGTACTCGATAATCACGAGACGAAGAGATCACCTAAACTCCGATTACCCTCTTTGATCGAGAACAACTCAATGAAACGATCGAAAGGTCGGAGATGGGCGCTCCTCGTCTGGCGACGAGCGACGCTCTCAGTCTCTCTGACGTCGCATAACGAAACTCCGTGACGTAAACGTACACACGAACGCGTATATAAAAATATAAATAATATATACACACACACGCATGTAAACGTAAACGTAAACATACATACACATCGTATTTGTTATATTTGAACGGACCGAGAACGAGATTTATATTAAGTATATTTAAACACGTAATATAACACATCGAACGCGGATACCGTCATATGTTCGAGAAACGTCAGTCAGTCTATTGAGTCGGTTACGAAATAATAGACATTACGACATTAAACATTGAACAGTGTGGTTTATATTTTTATACAGCCGGCCCTCAGACAGGAGTGGTCCTGGATGTTTCTCCACGGACCGCAATGTGCGTTCGAAATGTCGATGTTCAAATGTGTCCTGCAGTTCACACTATGACGCGCAGTTAACTGCGTTCTTCATCGACCCGCGAGCCAAGTGATCCACCGTCCAGGGTAATGGTTTTTAATTTGTTTTATTTTTATAATTTCTACGATCACTCGAACGATTCTATACGCCAGTGATATGAGTTTATTTTTTTTTTATTTTTTTTTTTTTTTTCGTTTTTTTCTCTTATTTTTAGTATACAGAGAAAAATTCAAAAAATTAAAAAAAAAAAAAAAAAAAGTTAAAAAAAAAAAAAAGTACAAAAAAAAAAAAAAGAAATATACATTTTATTTGAAGATGACGATGTGCGTTAACACATCGTACTTTCCTCGAAATCGACATCGAAAAATATCAGAATAGGACGCGTTACACGACTCTGGACTCTGACTCGGACACACTGCTGTGTGAGAGAGAGAGAGTGAGAATCGCGTCCTCGCATCGAAACGACACATTCCGAACGTCGATATTTGTGTTTTAGAATTTTATTATCGTTCATTATCGCACTCTTTCGAGATTGATAATTTACGTTAATGATCCTTCCGCAGGTTCCCCTACGGAAACCTTGTTACGACTTTTACTTCCTCTAAATGATCAAGTTTGGTCAACTTCCCAGCAACGCCGACGGCCGTGAAGCCACCGCGTGTCGGTCCGAAGACCTCACTAAATCATTCAATCGGTAGTAGCGACGGGCGGTGTGTACAAAGGGCAGGGACGTAATCAACGCGAGCTTATGACTCGCGCTTACTAGGAATTCCTCGTTTATGGGGGATAATTGCAAACCCCAATCCCCAGCACGAAGGAGTTTCAACGGGTTGCCCGGGCCTCTAGGCCAGGGAGAACATGCTGATTCCTTCAGTGTAGCGCGCGTGCGGCCCAGGACATCTAAGGGCATCACAGACCTGTTATTGCTCAATCTCGTGCGGCTCGAAGCCGCCGGTCCCTCTAAGAAGAATTTTAATACGCCGCCAGTGAGTTGCTCGACCGAAATCGAGCACACCTAAATGACGACGCCTATTTAGCAGGCTAGAGTCTCGTTCGTTACCGGAATTAACCAGACAAATCGCTCCACCAACTAAGAACGGCCATGCACCACCACCCACCGAATCAAGAAAGAGCTATTAATCTGTCAATCCTTCCGGTGTCCGGGCCTGGTGAGATTTCCCGTGTTGAGTCAAATTAAGCCGCAGGCTCCACTCCTGGTGGTGCCCTTCCGTCAATTCCTTTAAGTTTCAGCTTTGCAACCATACTCCCCCCGGAGTCCAAAATCTTTGGTTTCCCGGAAGCTGCCCGCCGAGCCATTGTAGTAACGTCGGCGGATCGCTAGATGACATATTTACGGTTAGAACTAGGGCGGTATCTAATCGCCTTCGAACCTCTAACTTTCGTTCTTGATTGATGAAAACACCTTTGGCAAATGCTTTCGCTGATGTTCGTCTTGCGACGATCCAAGAATTTCACCTCTAACGTCGCAATACGAATGCCCCCAGTTATCCCTATTAATCATTACCTCGGAGTTCTGAAAACCAACAAAATAGAACCGAGATCATATTCTATTATTCCATGCACGAAATATTCAAGCGGCATTTTGAGCCCGCTTTGAGCACTCTAATTTGTTCAAAGTAAAATTGTCGGCCCATCTCGACACTCACTGAAGAGCACCGCGATAGGATTTTGATATTGAACCGGCGTTTTACCGCCGGCTCACCGACGATATGCTCCGCAGACGTGTCAGTATCACCGCGGATGCGGTGCACCGACAGCGCGGCGCACAAATGCAACTACGAGCTTTTTAACCGCAACAATTTTAGTATACGCTATTGGAGCTGGAATTACCGCGGCTGCTGGCACCAGACTTGCCCTCCAATTGTTCCTCGTTAAAATATTTAAAGTGTACTCATTCCGATTACGAGGCCTCGAAAGAGTCCCGTATCGTTATTTTTCGTCACTACCTCCCCGTGCCGGGAGTGGGTAATTTGCGCGCCTGCTGCCTTCCTTGGATGTGGTAGCCGTTTCTCAGGCTCCCTCTCCGGAATCGAACCCTGATTCCCCGTTACCCGTGACAACCATGGTAGTCGCAGAAACTACCATCGAAAGTTGATAAGGCAGACATTTGAAAGATGCGTCGCCGGTACTGGACCATGCGATCGGCAAAAGTTATCCAGATTCATCAAAATTAACGACTTCGGACGAGACGCCCTCCGTCGATTGGTTTTGATCTAATAAAAGCACTCATCCCATCACTGGTCAGAGTTCTGATTGCATGTATTAGCTCTAGAATTACCACAGTTATCCAAGTAACTGAGTAAGATCTAAGGAACCAAAACTGATATATTGAGCCATTCGCGGTATCGCCTTAATACGGCTTGCACTGAGACATGCATGGCTTAATCTTTGAGACAAGCATATAACTACTGGCAGGATCAACCAGGGAGCTAACCGAGACTTGTTGAAGTCGTCAATTACTCTTCTCGTTTCATATTCGCATATAAAATACACACAAACTTATGCATGCATGTACAATATACGCACAGTATGAAACGAGCGTCTCACCGTATCGTCGATCGCGTTAGACGCGATAGATTTTAACGGTTGACTCTTATAAAAATTTATATGAGACACAAACGCGCTTTAAGCACGCGCGCGCGCGTGCGCTATAATATATAACGCGACGACAGCGGCGGCGGCGGCGGCGGCGGAGGCGTCTTCACATAATGACACATAACGGTCACGAATTCGAACGTTCTAAACGAGATCGAGTTTTTTTTTCAAAATAACACTTCGCACACGACGTGTACGTATGTATTGTTCAACGATTATTATCGTAAAACATTGGGATCGACGCCCGGTGTTTGAGTGATCGTACCGATACTCGGGTTGTGTATTTTTTGTACATGATAAATGTAAAAATTAACAAAAAGAATTTTAGAAACGACCGTTCATATATAATATAAAAATTATACACACTATACGAATACACTGAATCTTTTAAGAACTCCGTCTCTAACGTTTTCTCATATCGTCGCGACGTCGCAGATCGACTACAATGAATCAACATTTATTCCATGAGGATAGATTGTAGCGAGAGCGACGACGACGACGATAAGAGGAAGAGCGCATGAGGCAGAGAGATCTACGTGCGTCCGTCGGTCGGCACAGTTTTACAGAACGAATAAGAATCTTTTTATCATTTTCACGTGTGTCAGTGAATATCCCCCAGCGGTCGAGACGAATCGTACGTACATACTTGTTGTTACACTACGTAAAGTATAATATAACGCGATACGACGAATCGAGAGACACGCCAGAAGACACGCAACAAAGACGACAAATGAAAACGATAATAACATTTTTTTCGTTATACAAGAGTACTGATCCGGTCACTTCGCGTCTAACATCAATTTTTGAATGTTCGACGTTCGAACCGTCACTACTCCATATATATGCCTGACGATGAGTATGACATTCGGCTCGTTCGAACGGAATGTATTTTTTTTTTTATTATTATTATTATTTTATTATGTTTCTCATATTCGATCTGATATCATAAGACGACGAACCCCAGAACACGCAGCCCTATCCGCCCCCCCCCCCCTCCCCCCCCCCAACCCCCTCCCCCCCAACTGACACCCCAAACCCTCCAAAATCTCCAAAACTTCGATTATTTTGTTCTATATTTTTATAGATAGTATATGATTATATGATATTATGCAACGTCAATGCAACAACAACGACAACAACAACAACAACAACAACAACAACAATAAAAAAAAAAAGAAAAAAAAAAAAAACAACAACAACAACAACAAAGAAAGTTGTATCTTCGTTTATTTAAATTTCACCGGTATTCGTTTATCGAAAAAAAAAAAATTTATAATTAAAATTATTATATTTTATAATTAAAATAATAATTATGACGATGACGAATAAATATAATAATAATAATAATAAAGAACATGACGCGATTTACGAATGCGTAAATAATGTTAATAATATAATTTTTAAGTTTCATATCAGTCTTGATACCTTAAAATATGTATAATGAAGTAATAAATAAATATAAATTATCTTTAAAAAAATATCCTGACATAAATGTATTGAATCTCTATAAAAAAATTAAAAAATAATCTAACGAACGCAACGAGCTCTACTCCTACTCTACGAACGTTTTCTCGAACGAAGTGCTCGATGAAAACGTCGAACGTTCGTGTATCGAAAGGAGAATCGAGATAGAGCTCATATAATGTTAATGTTAATGTTAATGTTAATGTATCGAAAATTATATATGTTAATTATTGATATTAAACGTATAAG
>NW_025920000.1:15000-17500 GCF_905147765.1 Vanessa atalanta | reverse complement strand
GGCGACGAGCGACGCTCTCAGTCTCTCTGACGTCGCATAACGAAACTCCGTGACGTAAACGTACACACGAACGCGTATATAAAAATATAAATAATATATACACACACACGCATGTAAACGTAAACATACATACACATCGTATTTGTTATATTTGAACGGACCGAGAACGAGATTTATATTAAGTATATTTAAACACGTAATATAACACATCGAACGCGGATACCGTCATATGTTCGAGAAACGTCAGTCAGTCTATTGAGTCGGTTACGAAATAATAGACATTACGACATTAAACATTGAACAGTGTGGTTTATATTTTTATACAGCCGGCCCTCAGACAGGAGTGGTCCTGGATGTTTCTCCACGGACCGCAATGTGCGTTCGAAATGTCGATGTTCAAATGTGTCCTGCAGTTCACACTATGACGCGCAGTTAACTGCGTTCTTCATCGACCCGCGAGCCAAGTGATCCACCGTCCAGGGTAATGGTTTTTAATTTGTTTTATTTTTATAATTTCTACGATCACTCGAACGATTCTATACGCCAGTGATATGAGTTTATTTTTTTTTTATTTTTTTTTTTTTTTTCGTTTTTTTCTCTTATTTTTAGTATACAGAGAAAAATTCAAAAAATTAAAAAAAAAAAAAAAAAAAGTTAAAAAAAAAATAAAGTACAAAAAAAAAAAAAAGAAATATACATTTTATTTGAAGATGACGATGTGCGTTAACACATCGTACTTTCCTCGAAATCGACATCGAAAAATATCAGAATAGGACGCGTTACACGACTCTGGACTCTGACTCGGACACACTGCTGTGTGAGAGAGAGAGAGTGAGAATCGCGTCCTCGCATCGAAACGACACATTCCGAACGTCGATATTTGTGTTTTAGAATTTTATTATCGTTCATTATCGCACTCTTTCGAGATTGATAATTTACGTTAATGATCCTTCCGCAGGTTCCCCTACGGAAACCTTGTTACGACTTTTACTTCCTCTAAATGATCAAGTTTGGTCAACTTCCCAGCAACGCCGACGGCCGTGAAGCCACCGCGTGTCGGTCCGAAGACCTCACTAAATCATTCAATCGGTAGTAGCGACGGGCGGTGTGTACAAAGGGCAGGGACGTAATCAACGCGAGCTTATGACTCGCGCTTACTAGGAATTCCTCGTTTATGGGGGATAATTGCAAACCCCAATCCCCAGCACGAAGGAGTTTCAACGGGTTGCCCGGGCCTCTAGGCCAGGGAGAACATGCTGATTCCTTCAGTGTAGCGCGCGTGCGGCCCAGGACATCTAAGGGCATCACAGACCTGTTATTGCTCAATCTCGTGCGGCTCGAAGCCGCCGGTCCCTCTAAGAAGAATTTTAATACGCCGCCAGTGAGTTGCTCGACCGAAATCGAGCACACCTAAATGACGACGCCTATTTAGCAGGCTAGAGTCTCGTTCGTTACCGGAATTAACCAGACAAATCGCTCCACCAACTAAGAACGGCCATGCACCACCACCCACCGAATCAAGAAAGAGCTATTAATCTGTCAATCCTTCCGGTGTCCGGGCCTGGTGAGATTTCCCGTGTTGAGTCAAATTAAGCCGCAGGCTCCACTCCTGGTGGTGCCCTTCCGTCAATTCCTTTAAGTTTCAGCTTTGCAACCATACTCCCCCCGGAGTCCAAAATCTTTGGTTTCCCGGAAGCTGCCCGCCGAGCCATTGTAGTAACGTCGGCGGATCGCTAGATGACATATTTACGGTTAGAACTAGGGCGGTATCTAATCGCCTTCGAACCTCTAACTTTCGTTCTTGATTGATGAAAACACCTTTGGCAAATGCTTTCGCTGATGTTCGTCTTGCGACGATCCAAGAATTTCACCTCTAACGTCGCAATACGAATGCCCCCAGTTATCCCTATTAATCATTACCTCGGAGTTCTGAAAACCAACAAAATAGAACCGAGATCATATTCTATTATTCCATGCACGAAATATTCAAGCGGCATTTTGAGCCCGCTTTGAGCACTCTAATTTGTTCAAAGTAAAATTGTCGGCCCATCTCGACACTCACTGAAGAGCACCGCGATAGGATTTTGATATTGAACCGGCGTTTTACCGCCGGCTCACCGACGATATGCTCCGCAGACGTGTCAGTATCACCGCGGATGCGGTGCACCGACAGCGCGGCGCACAAATGCAACTACGAGCTTTTTAACCGCAACAATTTTAGTATACGCTATTGGAGCTGGAATTACCGCGGCTGCTGGCACCAGACTTGCCCTCCAATTGTTCCTCGTTAAAATATTTAAAGTGTACTCATTCCGATTACGAGGCCTCGAAAGAGTCCCGTATCGTTATTTTTCGTCACTACCTCCCCGTGCCGGGAGTGGGTAATTTGCGCGCCTGCTGCCTTCCTTGGATGTGGTAGCCGTTTCTCAGGCTCCCTCTCCGGAATCGAACCCTGATTCCCCGTTACCCGTGACAACCATGGTAGTCGCAGAAACTACCA
>NW_025920000.1:5000-7500 GCF_905147765.1 Vanessa atalanta | reverse complement strand
GACATTACGACATTAAACATTGAACAGTGTGGTTTATATTTTTATACAGCCGGCCCTCAGACAGGAGTGGTCCTGGATGTTTCTCCACGGACCGCAATGTGCGTTCGAAATGTCGATGTTCAAATGTGTCCTGCAGTTCACACTATGACGCGCAGTTAACTGCGTTCTTCATCGACCCGCGAGCCAAGTGATCCACCGTCCAGGGTAATGGTTTTTAATTTGTTTTATTTTTATAATTTCTACGATCACTCGAACGATTCTATACGCCAGTGATATGAGTTTATTTTTTTTTTATTTTTTTTTTTTTTTTCGTTTTTTTCTCTTATTTTTAGTATACAGAGAAAAATTCAAAAAATTAAAAAAAAAAAAAAAAAAAGTTAAAAAAAAAAAAAAGTACAAAAAAAAAAAAAAAAAATATACATTTTATTTGAAGATGACGATGTGCGTTAACACATCGTACTTTCCTCGAAATCGACATCGAAAAATATCAGAATAGGACGCGTTACACGACTCTGGACTCTGACTCGGACACACTGCTGTGTGAGAGAGAGAGAGTGAGAATCGCGTCCTCGCATCGAAACGACACATTCCGAACGTCGATATTTGTGTTTTAGAATTTTATTATCGTTCATTATCGCACTCTTTCGAGATTGATAATTTACGTTAATGATCCTTCCGCCGGTTCCCCTACGGAAACCTTGTTACGACTTTTACTTCCTCTAAATGATCAAGTTTGGTCAACTTCCCAGCAACGCCGACGGCCGTGAAGCCACCGCGTGTCGGTCCGAAGACCTCACTAAATCATTCAATCGGTAGTAGCGACGGGCGGTGTGTACAAAGGGCAGGGACGTAATCAACGCGAGCTTATGACTCGCGCTTACTAGGAATTCCTCGTTTATGGGGGATAATTGCAAACCCCAATCCCCAGCACGAAGGAGTTTCAACGGGTTGCCCGGGCCTCTAGGCCAGGGAGAACATGCTGATTCCTTCAGTGTAGCGCGCGTGCGGCCCAGGACATCTAAGGGCATCACAGACCTGTTATTGCTCAATCTCGTGCGGCTCGAAGCCGCCGGTCCCTCTAAGAAGAATTTTAATACGCCGCCAGTGAGTTGCTCGACCGAAATCGAGCACACCTAAATGACGACGCCTATTTAGCAGGCTAGAGTCTCGTTCGTTACCGGAATTAACCAGACAAATCGCTCCACCAACTAAGAACGGCCATGCACCACCACCCACCGAATCAAGAAAGAGCTATTAATCTGTCAATCCTTCCGGTGTCCGGGCCTGGTGAGATTTCCCGTGTTGAGTCAAATTAAGCCGCAGGCCCCACTCCTGGTGGTGCCCTTCCGTCAATTCCTTTAAGTTTCAGCTTTGCAACCATACTCCCCCCGGAGTCCAAAATCTTTGGTTTCCCGGAAGCTGCCCGCCGAGCCATTGTAGTAACGTCGGCGGATCGCTAGATGACATATTTACGGTTAGAACTAGGGCGGTATCTAATCGCCTTCGAACCTCTAACTTTCGTTCTTGATTGATGAAAACACCTTTGGCAAATGCTTTCGCTGATGTTCGTCTTGCGACGATCCAAGAATTTCACCTCTAACGTCGCAATACGAATGCCCCCAGTTATCCCTATTAATCATTACCTCGGAGTTCTGAAAACCAACAAAATAGAACCGAGATCATATTCTATTATTCCATGCACGAAATATTCAAGCGGCATTTTGAGCCCGCTTTGAGCACTCTAATTTGTTCAAAGTAAAATTGTCGGCCCATCTCGACACTCACTGAAGAGCACCGCGATAGGATTTTGATATTGAACCGGCGTTTTACCGCCGGCTCACCGACGATATGCTCCGCAGACGTGTCAGTATCACCGCGGATGCGGTGCACCGACAGCGCGGCGCACAAATGCAACTACGAGCTTTTTAACCGCAACAATTTTAGTATACGCTATTGGAGCTGGAATTACCGCGGCTGCTGGCACCAGACTTGCCCTCCAATTGTTCCTCGTTAAAATATTTAAAGTGTACTCATTCCGATTACGAGGCCTCGAAAGAGTCCCGTATCGTTATTTTTCGTCACTACCTCCCCGTGCCGGGAGTGGGTAATTTGCGCGCCTGCTGCCTTCCTTGGATGTGGTAGCCGTTTCTCAGGCTCCCTCTCCGGAATCGAACCCTGATTCCCCGTTACCCGTGACAACCATGGTAGTCGCAGAAACTACCATCGAAAGTTGATAAGGCAGACATTTGAAAGATGCGTCGCCGGTACTGGACCATGCGATCGGCAAAAGTTATCCAGATTCATCAAAATTAACGACTTCGGACGAGACGCCCTCCGTCGATTGGTTTTGATCTAATAAAAGCACTCATCCCATCACTGGTCAGAGTTCTGATTGCATGTATTAGCTCTAGAATTACCACAGTTATCCAAGTAACTGAGTAAGATCTAAGGAACCAAAACTGATATATTGAGCCATTCGCGGTATCGCCTTAATACGGCT
>NW_025919999.1:37500-40811 GCF_905147765.1 Vanessa atalanta | reverse complement strand
ATATGCTTGTCTCAAAGATTAAGCCATGCATGTCTCAGTGCAAGCCGTATTAAGGCGATACCGCGAATGGCTCAATATATCAGTTTTGGTTCCTTAGATCTTACTCAGTTACTTGGATAACTGTGGTAATTCTAGAGCTAATACATGCAATCAGAACTCTGACCAGTGATGGGATGAGTGCTTTTATTAGATCAAAACCAATCGACGGAGGGCGTCTCGTCCGAAGTCGTTAATTTTGATGAATCTGGATAACTTTTGCCGATCGCATGGTCCAGTACCGGCGACGCATCTTTCAAATGTCTGCCTTATCAACTTTCGATGGTAGTTTCTGCGACTACCATGGTTGTCACGGGTAACGGGGAATCAGGGTTCGATTCCGGAGAGGGAGCCTGAGAAACGGCTACCACATCCAAGGAAGGCAGCAGGCGCGCAAATTACCCACTCCCGGCACGGGGAGGTAGTGACGAAAAATAACGATACGGGACTCTTTCGAGGCCTCGTAATCGGAATGAGTACACTTTAAATATTTTAACGAGGAACAATTGGAGGGCAAGTCTGGTGCCAGCAGCCGCGGTAATTCCAGCTCCAATAGCGTATACTAAAATTGTTGCGGTTAAAAAGCTCGTAGTTGCATTTGTGCGCCGCGCTGTCGGTGCACCGCATCCGCGGTGATACTGACACGTCTGCGGAGCATATCGTCGGTGAGCCGGCGGTAAAACGCCGGTTCAATATCAAAATCCTATCGCGGTGCTCTTCAGTGAGTGTCGAGATGGGCCGACAATTTTACTTTGAACAAATTAGAGTGCTCAAAGCGGGCTCAAAATGCCGCTTGAATATTTCGTGCATGGAATAATAGAATATGATCTCGGTTCTATTTTGTTGGTTTTCAGAACTCCGAGGTAATGATTAATAGGGATAACTGGGGGCATTCGTATTGCGACGTTAGAGGTGAAATTCTTGGATCGTCGCAAGACGAACATCAGCGAAAGCATTTGCCAAAGGTGTTTTCATCAATCAAGAACGAAAGTTAGAGGTTCGAAGGCGATTAGATACCGCCCTAGTTCTAACCGTAAATATGTCATCTAGCGATCCGCCGACGTTACTACAATGGCTCGGCGGGCAGCTTCCGGGAAACCAAAGATTTTGGACTCCGGGGGGAGTATGGTTGCAAAGCTGAAACTTAAAGGAATTGACGGAAGGGCACCACCAGGAGTGGAGCCTGCGGCTTAATTTGACTCAACACGGGAAATCTCACCAGGCCCGGACACCGGAAGGATTGACAGATTAATAGCTCTTTCTTGATTCGGTGGGTGGTGGTGCATGGCCGTTCTTAGTTGGTGGAGCGATTTGTCTGGTTAATTCCGGTAACGAACGAGACTCTAGCCTGCTAAATAGGCGTCGTCATTTAGGTGTGCTCGATTTCGGTCGAGCAACTCACTGGCGGCGTATTAAAATTCTTCTTAGAGGGACCGGCGGCTTCGAGCCGCACGAGATTGAGCAATAACAGGTCTGTGATGCCCTTAGATGTCCTGGGCCGCACGCGCGCTACACTGAAGGAATCAGCATGTTCTCCCTGGCCTAGAGGCCCGGGCAACCCGTTGAAACTCCTTCGTGCTGGGGATTGGGGTTTGCAATTATCCCCCATAAACGAGGAATTCCTAGTAAGCGCGAGTCATAAGCTCGCGTTGATTACGTCCCTGCCCTTTGTACACACCGCCCGTCGCTACTACCGATTGAATGATTTAGTGAGGTCTTCGGACCGACACGCGGTGGCTTCACGGCCGTCGGCGTTGCTGGGAAGTTGACCAAACTTGATCATTTAGAGGAAGTAAAAGTCGTAACAAGGTTTCCGTAGGGGAACCTGCGGAAGGATCATTAACGTAAATTATCAATCTCGAAAGAGTGCGATAATGAACGATAATAAAATTCTAAAACACAAATATCGACGTTCGGAATGTGTCGTTTCGATGCGAGGACGCGATTCTCACTCTCTCTCTCTCACACAGCAGTGTGTCCGAGTCAGAGTCCAGAGTCGTGTAACGCGTCCTATTCTGATATTTTTCGATGTCGATTTCGAGGAAAGTACGATGTGTTAACGCACATCGTCATCTTCAAATAAAATGTATATTTCTTTTTTTTTTTTTTTGTACTTTTTTTTTTTTTTAACTTTTTTTTTTTTTTTTTTTTTAATTTTTTGAATTTTTCTCTGTATACTAAAAATAAGAGAAAAAACAAAAAAAAAAATAAAAATAAAAAAAAAATAAACTCATATCACTGGCGTATAGAATCGTTCGAGTGATCGTAGAAATTATAAAAATAAAACAAATTAAAAACCATTACCCTGGACGGTGGATCACTTGGCTCGCGGGTCGATGAAGAACGCAGTTAACTGCGCGTCATAGTGTGAACTGCAGGACACATTTGAACATCGACATTTCGAACGCACATTGCGGTCCGTGGAGAAACATCCAGGACCACTCCTGTCTGAGGGCCGGCTGTATAAAAATATAAACCACACTGTTCAATGTTTAATGTCGTAATGTCTATTATTTCGTAACCGACTCAATAGACTGACTGACGTTTCTCGAACATATGACGGTATCCGCGTTCGATGTGTTATATTACGTGTTTAAATATACTTAATATAAATCTCGTTCTCGGTCCGTTCAAATATAACAAATACGATGTGTATGTATGTTTACGTTTACATGCGTGTGTGTGTATATATTATTTATATTTTTATATACGCGTTCGTGTGTACGTTTACGTCACGGAGTTTCGTTATGCGACGTCAGAGAGACTGAGAGCGTCGCTCGTCGCCAGACGAGGAGCGCCCATCTCCGACCTTTCGATCGTTTCATTGAGTTGTTCTCGATCAAAGAGGGTAATCGGAGTTTAGGTGATCTCTTCGTCTCGTGATTATCGAGTACGTGCGTTTCTTTTGTTCATACTCTAATGTCAAAATTTCGAATACAAAAGCTCCGCGATCGTTACGACGTATACGAGACGAACGTGTTTATATGATGTGTAAATAAAGCGCGCTCGCATCGTTGAACGTGATGACATCGAAACATTCGTATATATATATATTGTATATATATCGAGTAGGCGGACTCGACGTCCGAAGAGCGCGTCGACGCCGACGTCGGAACGATCGGAATGAAAATTCTCTCTCGTCTCGACGAAAGCGGCGCCGTCGCGTTGACGGATATCGCGTCTGCCTCGTTTTTTTTATCGTTGGCCTCAGATCAGGGAGGATCACCCGCCGAATTTAAGCATATTAGTAAGCGGAGGAAAAGAAACTAACCAGG
>NW_025919999.1:7500-32500 GCF_905147765.1 Vanessa atalanta | reverse complement strand
ATACCGGTGAAATTTAAATAAACGAAGATACAACTTTCTTTGTTGTTGTTGTTGTTGTTTTTTTTTTTTTTCTTTTTTTTTTTATTGTTGTTGTTGTTGTTGTTGTTGTTGTTGTTGTCGTTGTTGTTGCATTGACGTTGCATAATATCATATAATCATATACTATCTATAAAAATATAGAACAAAATAATCGAAGTTTTGGAGATTTTGGAGGGTTTGGGGTGTCAGTAGGTTAGGTTAGGTTAGGTTAGGTTAGGTTAGGTTACGTTAGGTTAGGTTAGGTTAGGTTAGGTTAGGTTAGGTTAGGTTAGGTTAGGTTAGGTTAGGTTAGGTTAGGTTAGGTTAGGTTAGGTTAGGTTAGGTTAGGTTAGGTTAGGTTAGGTTAGGTTAGGTTAGGTTAGGTTAAGGAGGCGGCGGAAAGGGAGAGAGAGGCTGCCTCCTCTCTTCCCTCCCGCAGCAGACGAACTGGGCGTCGTAGGGCGGCCGACTTTCGACCACCCTAGGGCGTGGCCTGCGGACGGCAGACTCGGGGCGTCTCGTCGTCCGATCAGCAGCAGGCCTCGAGGCGGCGGCGTCGTGTTCCGCACGCGCGCCTCTTAGTGGAGTCCAGCGGCCGGGGTGACAGCCGCAGTGAGTGACGGGGCCCGCCTGACCATCTGGCGAGCCAATACCCGTCGGGGGGTAGTGAAGAATGCTTCGGCGATACCCGCCCTTCCGACGCACGGGTACTTTGAGGACACGGGTTGGTTTTTAGTCAGTAAGAGTCTGACAGTCCCCTTCGCCCTTCCCCCGGGGCGGAGGGTCTCCATTGAGGATTTTCCAACCGAAAAAAAAAAAAAAAAAAAAAAAAAAAAAAAAAGGTTAGGTTAGGTTAGGTTAGGTTAGGTTAGGTTAGGTTAGGTTAGGTTAGGTTAGGTTAGGTTAGGTTAGGTTAGGTTAGGTTAGGTTAGGTTAGGTTAGGTTAGGTTAGGTTAGGTTCGGCGACTGGGCGGGACTTTCGGGAGGCGGCACGCCTCGCCGAGGTCGGAACGGCTCTCACCGTGGACCGTATGGGAATGCTGGGCTTGAGGGTCTCCATATCCAAAACGGAGGCCCTCCTGTTCCACGGTCCACGGCAAGGACCCCCACGAGGGGCGAGTATCACCGTCCGGGGGACGGTGATCAAGGTGCAGGCCCAGATGAAGTATCTGGGCCTCATCCTGGACGGTCGATGGAGCTTCGGGCAGCATTTTGTCCATCTCGGCCCGAGGCTCATCAACGCCGCCGCCGCTCTCGGCCGCCTCCTTCCGAATGTGGGGGGGCCGGGATCGCTATGCCGGCGTCTATATTCCGGTGTAGTGAGGTCGATGGCGCTGTACGGTGCCCCGATCTGGGTCGACGCCCTCACCGCTGACAACCGGGCCCTGCTGCGTAAGCCGCAGAGGGTCATAGCGGTGAGAGGCATCAGAGGGTACCGTACGGTGTCGTGGGCTGCGGCGACACTTCTCGCGGGCGATCCGCCCTGGGAGCTCCAGGCGGAGGTGCTCGCGGAAGTGTACCGGTTCCGGGTCGAGGCGAGGAACCGCGGCGACCGTCCAGGGTCGGCGGAGGTCGGGCGGATCAGGGCTCTAGCCCAGCGAGCCCTGATCGCCCGATGGCAGGAGGATCTGGGGTCACCCACGGCGGGCCTGGCGACAGTGGAGGCGATCCGGCCCCACTTGAGTCGCTGGGTCGAGAGGAAGAAGGGCACACTCACCTTCAGGATGACGCAGGTACTTACCGGGCACGGATGCTTCGGTAAGTACCTGCACGGGATAGCGCGGCGGGAGGTGTCACCCGCCTGCCACGAGTGTGGTGCGCCAGTCGACACGGCGCACCACACCCTGAGTGAGTGTGCTGCGTGGGGGCCCCAGAGGCACACCCTTGCGGCGACTATGGGCGGAGACCTCTCGCTGCCGAGCATCGTCAATGAAATGCTCGGTAGTGAGACGTGTTGGTCGGAGATGCGCTCCTTCTGCGAAAACGTGATGTCGCAGAAGGAAGCCGCGGAGCGGGAGCGGGAAGAGGATGCCGCTGCAGACCCGCTCCGCCGAAGACGACCGGGGAGGAGGAAGAAGCGCTACGCGCACCTTCTCCCCCCGCCTCAATAGGCGTCGCAGGGACTAGGGGGGGTCTCAGTACCCCGAGAACCCCCTCTAGGTGTTGGAGGCCCGCATAGGCGGGCCGACCGTCAGGGCGTCACGGTAGCATGCGCAAGCGATCCCGTGGCGCCCGCCGAAAGACGGAGAGGGTACCGCTGGTTTTTTAGTGGGTAAACCCGGCGTACCTGGGCGCACTCGGCGTCCAGGGCTCCGGGGAGTCCCACACACCCCCCCACCTTCCATCACGTGGGGGAAGCGCGTAACGCGTTTTTCCAGCGAGAAAAAAAAAAAAAAAAAAAAAAAAAAAAAAAAAAAAAGGTTAGGTTAGGTTAGGTTAGGTTAGGTTAGGTTAGGTTAGGTTAGGTTAGGTTAGGTTAGGTTAGGTTAGGTTGCTCAAAGTAAAACTACCCCAGGAGGGTGCCAATCCCTCTCCGATCCGCTTCACGGATCGGGCTGTCCCACTTCGAATTCTGGGGGGGACAAAGATGCATTATCGATTTTTCCTGACGACCATACCGCGAGCATAACGGACACAGGCACGATGACAGGACAAGTTGACATGGTGGTGGAAGTGGGCGCCCCGATGGCGCACACCAAAACCAACGACCCAGGCGCACCCAAGGTACCCGTCGTCCGGCTAGAACGACTCTCTCTCGAGTCGGTCTCGTCGGTCGGCAACGAAAGAAGAAAAGGAGAGAAGCGGCCCCACAGAGAAGACACCCTCTCGGACTCCGATAGCGACGCCACAATACAGCGTAGCGACTCGGAGTCCTCTATTAGCAGGTGGTTAAAGCCTGCTAACAAAAGGGGGCGTGGAAGACCATCTACCCACGGAAGATACGTCGGACTGGGCAAGTCAATGGAGGAGCTGAGCACCCTGTCCCAGAAGGAGGAGAGACGGGAAACCGAAGACACGCTGGCCGCTTATAATGAAGCGGCCAAGGTGGCCATGGAGGAGAGGGTGGCCCGAAACAGGAGGCGTCAACCGGACGTGTCCACTGACGAGGCGGCGAAGACGTCAGCTGCTCTGGACGCAGCCGTCCAAGAAGCGTTGGACGTGGTGCTGCAAGTTGCCGATAAATCCGGCAACCTAAAGGGCACGTTCGTCAGGGCTCTAAAGGCTGCCGCGAATTCCATCAAAGGCGCGGTAGCGGACCTCAGAGCCCTGACCATCACGGAGGAAGTTGCGCGATTGGAAGCAGCCAACGCGCAGCTATCTGGTCAGCTGGCCGAGCTGCGCCGGGAAGTGGCACTGATGCGCACGCAGCCGGCGAAGATGGATGACGCTAACATCCAGCGTGTCATGGAGGAGGCGCTGCGCTCCAACCGGGAGCAGTTTAGCACAATGCTGAATGCCCGGATGGAGGGCATCGAGCGCCGGCTCCTTCCGGAGCCCCGGCTGCGACCTCCGCTGGCCGCCGACCGACAATCAGCCCAGACCGCAGTCGCAACATCGAGGGTGACGACACCATCCGAGTCGCCCGCCGATGCTGTCACGAAAAAGATGAAGAAGAAGAAGGCAAAACGGCCGAACATGGCTGCACAAGAAGCTGCAGCAACAACAGCGACAGCAAAGGAGAAAACTGCCCCTCCATCTGCAGAACCAGGCAGTTCGTCGCTATCGTGGGCCGCCGTTGCTCAAAAACAACCGAGCAAGGCGGCCAAGAAGAACAAGACGAAGACCACGAAATCGGATTCGAGTCATGTGAAGAGGAAGGCCCCTAAAGGGAAACTTCGCCCTCCTCGCACCGCGGTGATCACCATCACCCTGAAGCCCGGTGCTGAGGAGAAAGGATTGAAGTACGAAACTGTCCTGAAGCAAGCGAAGAGCCGCATCAAGCTGAGCGAGGTCGGCTTGACTGCGGTGCGCTTCAGGACAACGGCCACTGGAGCGCGGATGCTAGAAATCCCGCCGGGCACCGTCGACGCGGAGAAGTCGGCGGACGCCCTTGCGGCGAAGCTCCGCGACGTCCTGAGTCCGGACGAGGTCCAGATCCATCGACCGACGAAATGCGTCGAGATCAGGGTCGTGGATCTGGACGACTCAGTGACGGCGGAGGAGGTGGTGGCAGCGGTCGCCAAAGATGGAGGTTGCTCCGAGGGCGCTATCAGGCCGGGCGTGGTCGTCCGGAGCGCCAACGGATGCAGGTCGCTGTGGCTCAGCTGCCCAGTCGCGGCGGCCAAGAAGGTTCTTGTGGCCGGCAGAGTCAGGGTGGGGTGGATCTCGGCGCGGGTGTTATTGCTCGAGCCGAGGCCACTCCGCTGTTACAGGTGTCAAGAGGGAGGGCACATGGGGGCCGCTTGTGACAGAGGTGTGGACCGCAGCCGTTTGTGCTTCCGCTGCGGCCAACCCGACCACAAGGCCCGCGAATGCACCGCCGCTGAAGCGAACTGCATCCTGTGCTCAGCGGCCGGTAAACCGGCGACGCACGCCTTGGGCAGTAAGGCGTGCCAGGGCAGCAGAGCTCGCCCTGTCAAAAGAACGGGAGGTGCGGTGACGAAAGGGCCCGTCACCGTGTCCCTACGGACTGAGGAGCCCATGGAGACCGCACACTAATGGCCCTGCGTTGTCTCCAGGCCAACTTGAACCACTCCGCCCGAGCCCAGGACCTTCTAGTCCAGAGCATGGCGGAGTGGCAAATCGGAGTGGCAGTGGTGGCGGAACCCTACGTCGTTCATTTACGGGACGACTGGGTATCCGACCACGAGGGAGTAATTTCCATCGTTGCTCCCGCTATCGCCGGTTCCCCAGCGATCGACTGGGTCGCAAGAGGCAGAGGGTGCGTGGCCGCAATTGTGCACGGTAACGCGTTCGTAGGAGTCTACGCCTCTCCCAACCGGAGTCTCGCCGAGTTCGAACAACTTCTCGTTGAGGTCGGGGCTTTGGTCGGGCAGGTTTCACCGAGACCGGTGATAGTCGCGGGGGACTTCAATGCCAAATCCACGGCTTGGGGTTCCCCTGCGACCGATGCCCGAGGAGAGGTGCTAGAGGAGTGGGCCGTGTCACTGGGGCTCGCGACGATCAACAGTGGATCGGAGAGCACGTGCGTGCGGCAGCGGGGCGAGTCGATCGTGGACTTAACGTTCGCGTCCATCGCCCTAGCCCGCCGTGTTCGGGATTGGAGGGTGGAGACGGGGGTGGAGACTCTGTCGGATCATAGATATATCCGATTCGATGTCTCCTCGGTTCCCGTCGTCCAGCCCGCTGTTGAGCGGTCAGAAGGTCCGCGGTGGAGTCTGGGCCGCCTCGACAGCCAGTTGGCAAAGGAGGCGGCCATCGTGGAGGCCTGGTGTGCCGGTTCCGATCCGGTCGTCCAGGTCGACCGAGAGGCTGACCGACTCGGTGCCGCCCTGTTCCGCATTTGCGATGTGGCGATGCCGAGGGTGCAGTCACAGACTCCACGTCGTCGTGTGTACTGGTGGCGTCCGGAACTGCGGACGCTGCGGAGAGCGTGCGTTGCGGCCCGTCGCCAATACGCCAGGTCCAGGAGGAGACGGATACGCGATCACAACCTGGAGGAGGCTCTTTACACCTCCTACAGGGAGGCTTGCGTATCACTCCGGAAGGCGATCGCGCAGGCGAAGGAAGCGGCATGGATAGAGTGGCTCGCCTCACTCGATGCAGATCCGTGGGGGAGACCGTATCGGGTCGTGAGACAGAAGCTCCGACCCTGGACACCCCCACTCACCACCACCATCCAAACGCAGCTTCTGGGACGAATCACGGAGGAGCTCTTCCCGCAGCGAGGAGCGTTCGTCCCACCGGCGATGGAACCGGAATACGTCGGAGAGATGGCGGATCAGGCGTCCCCGGTTACCGAGGCGGAGTTGTGCGCGGCTGTCCTGAAGCTCCGTTCGAAGAGGACAGCCCCCGGGCCTGACGGGATACCGGGACGCGCGATGACGATCGCGCTGGAACAGTTGGGCGACGGCACGTGCCGGCTGTTTTCCGCCTGCCTGGCACAGGGTAGGTTTCCGAACCGGTGGAAAACGGGAAGGCTCGTACTCATCCGCAAGGAGGGACGAGCCCCCGATCAGCCGTCGGCCTACCGACCCATCGTGCTGCTCGACGAGGCGGGCAAGCTCTTCGAGCGTATAATCGCAGCACGTCTGGTCGGCAGCATGGTGCCGGGCCTGAGCGATTCACAGTTCGGCTTTCGCCGGGGCCGCTCCACGTTGGACGCAGTCGCCAGGCTGAGGGAGCTCGCAGAGGAGGAGGTCTCTCGGGGTGGGGTGTTGCTGGCAGTATCGTTGGATATTTCCAACGCCTTCAACACTCTGCCCTGGGAAGTGGTGCTTGAAGCTCTCAGGTACCACAACGTTCCGGACTACCTGCAGCGAACCGTCGCCGATTACTTCTCCGGCAGGGCGGTGGCGTTCCCGACGATGGAGGGTATCAGCAGGAGGGCGATGACATGCGGTGTTCCACAGGGCTCGGTTTTGGGGCCGTTACTGTGGAACATCGGCTACGACTGGGTGCTGCGCGGGGCCACGTTGCGGGGGGTCAGTGTGACCTGCTACGCTGACGACACCCTCGTGTCGGCCCGCGGCAGAACCCCTCGTGAGGCGGCATATCTCGCCACGGCGGGAGTGGCACATGCGGTCCACCGCATTCGTGCTCTGGGCCTCGAGGTGGCCTTGCACAAGTCCGAGGCCCTAATCTTCCATGGACCTCGGAACGCGCCACCTCAAGGGTTGACGATAACTGTCGGCGGAACTTCCATCACCATCGGGTCGACGATGAAGTACCTGGGACTCGTCCTCGATGGCAGGTGGAAGTTCGAGGAGCATTTCCGGCGCTTGGCCCCAAGACTGGTGGCTGCAGCCGGAGCGTTGGGGCGCATCTTACCCAACGTCGGAGGACCGGGGAGTTCCTGCAGGCGACTCTACACCGGCGTGGTGCGTTCGATGGCACTATACGGCGCGCCGATATGGGCGGACGCTCTGAGCGCTCGCAACGTCGCCGCGCTGCGACGTCCGCAGCGGGCGATGACGCTCAGGGCGGCTCGGGCGTACCGGACGGTGTCATACACCGCGGCCGGCTTGCTGTCCGGAAGCCCGCCATGGGACCTCGAGGCCGAGATCAACTCGAGCGTCTACTGGCGAGCCAAGGCTGCAAGAGCAGGAGGAACTCGACCCCATCCGGGCGAGATACAACGGTGGAGAGATGAGGCAAAACACCGCCTAATGGAGAGGTGGGAGGATCGGCTACGATTTCCGGATGCCGGTGGGGAACTCGTGGCGGCGATTCGCCCGGTCTTGAGAGAGTGGGTCGAGCGCAAACACGGCCCACTGACGTACCACCTGACGCAGCTCATAACCGGTCACGGCTGCTTCGCCAAATATCTGTGCGAAGTGGTCGGGAGAGAGCCGTCGGTGGTATGTCTTCATTGCGACGACGGAGCCGTGGACACGGCCGAGCATACGCGCGCAGAGTGCCCAGCCTGGGCGGAGCCTCGCGCAGCCCTGTCCACGGCCATTGGATTGGACATATCGCTTCCGGCCATTATTCGAAAGGTGGTCGCGAGCGAAGAGGCGTGGGCGGCATTACGGGTCTTCAGCGAGGCCGTAATGTCCGCGAAGGAGGAGGCGGAGCGTCAGCGGGAGGAAGATCCCGATTCGCTTCCAATACGTCGACGGAGACCTGGTCGACGGCGCCGTGACCACCTAGGCCGGATGCAGTAACCGGACGTGACATACAGTGTAGACGGCGGCGGAACTTTACATCCGCCGCCGCCTAGCCTCCAGCGGCGGACTCGGGGGGAGTCCGTCGCGGTTCTCACGGAGGCGGAGACGGAAGGTGCGCCGAAACACCCTGGCGTGCCTTTCGTGGCGAGTCGCCCTTTTACAGCGACGGCCGCTGGCAGGGCCGCGGTGGTGAGCCACGTGCGTTCCCGTAGCCCTGTCGCCTTGCGGAGAGGCGGAAATCCTAGGAGGTTTTAGTGGGTAGGACGGGGCCTTCTGCCCCGGGAGTCCCACATATCCGTCCCGGTCAACCCCCCTTTCGGCCGGGCGGAATGCGTCAATGCATTTCCTCCTAGTAAAACTAAAAAAAAAAAAAAAAAGGTTAGGTTAGGTTAGGTTAGGTTAGGTTAGGTTAGGTTAGGTTAGGTTAGGTTAGGTTAGGTTAGGTTAGGTTAGGTTAGGTTAGGTTAGGTTAGGTTAGGTTAGGTTGAATGTGGGGGGGCCGGGATCGCTATGCCGGCGTCTATATTCCGGCGTAGTGAGGTCGATGGCGCTGTACGGTGCCCCGATCTGGGTCGACGCCCTCACCGCTGACAACCGGGCCCTGCTGCGTAAGCCGCAGAGGGTCATAGCGGTGAGAGGCATCAGAGGGTACCGTACGGTGTCGTGGGCTGCGGCGACACTTCTCGCGGGCGATCCGCCCTGGGAGCTCCAGGCGGAGGTGCTCGCGGAAGTGTACCGGTTCCGGGTCGAGGCGAGGAACCGCGGCGACCGTCCAGGGTCGGCGGAGGTCGGGCGGATCAGGGCTCTAGCCCAGCGAGCCCTGATCGCCCGATGGCAGGAGGATCTGGGGTCACCCACGGCGGGCCTGGCGACAGTGGAGGCGATCCGGCCCCACTTGAGTCGCTGGGTCGAGAGGAAGAAGGGCACACTCACCTTCAGGATGACGCAGGTACTTACCGGGCACGGATGCTTCGGTAAGTACCTGCACGGGATAGCGCGGCGGGAGGTGTCAACCTCCTGCCACGAGTGTGGTGCGCCAGTCGACACGGCGCACCACACCCTGAGTGAGTGTGCTGCGTGGGGGCCCCAGAGGCACACCCTTGCGGCGACTATGGGCGGAGACCTCTCGCTGCCGAGCATCGTCAACGAAATGCTCGGTAGTGAGACGTGTTGGTCGGAGATGCGCTCCTTCTGCGAAAACGTGATGTCGCAGAAGGAAGCCGCGGAGCGGGAGCGGGAAGAGGATGCCGCTGCAGACCCGCTCCGCAGAAGACGACCGGGGAGGAGGAAGAAGCGCTACGCGCACCTTCTCCCCCCGCCTCAATAGGCGTCGCAGGGACTAGGGGGGGTCTCAGTACTCCGAGAACCCCCTCTAGGTGTTGGAGGCCCGCATAGGCGGGCCGACCGTCAGGGCGTCACGGTAGCATGCGCAAGCGATCCCGTGGCGCCCGCCGAAAGACGGAGAGGGTACCGCTGGTTTTTTAGTGGGTAAACCCGGCGTACCTGGGCGCACTCGGCGTCCAGGGCTCCGGGGAGTCCCACACACCCCCCCACCTTCCATCACGTGGGGGAAGCGCGTAACGCGTTTTTCCAGCGAGAAAAAAAAAAAAAAAAAAAAAAAAAAAAAAAAAAAAAAAAAAAAAAAAGGTTAGGTTAGGTTAGGTTAGGTTAGGTTAGGTTAGGTTAGGTTAGGTTAGGTTAGGTTAGGTTAGGTTAGGTTAGGTTAGGTTAGGTTAGGTTAGGTTAGGTTCTCTGCCCGTCGAAGGCGGAGAGGGGAGGCCTGTGCTACCGCTGTGGCTCGGACGGCCACAAGTCAGCGGAATGCACGGCCAAGATGCGCTGCGCGGTCTGCGCAGAGGCCGGCAAGCCTTCGGGGCACCTGATGGGGGCCAGGGATTGCAACCCCCCCATCACGAAGGGTAAAGCGGTCCAAGGAACCAGGACCGCCCCGCGCGAGGAAAGCCGCCAGGCTACGGAGGAAGCTCAGAAGAATCAAGTATGCCAGCACACCTGAGCTTCCTACAATCGAACGTGAACCACTCCGCCGGAGCGCAGGACCTTCTGCTGCAGTCCATGGCGGAGTGGCAGGTAGACCTGGCGGTGGCCTGCGAGCCCTACTTCGTCCCTCCCCTACCTCACTGGCTGGGGGACTCGGACGACACCGTGGCGGTTCTCACGAGGAGCGGAACGGGCCCCCCCCTCTCACTCATCGAGAGGGGCTCGGGCTACGTAGTGGTGGGGTGGGGGGAGTACGTCGTCGTCGGTACGTACTTCTCCCCTAATCGCAGCCTGGCTGAGTTCGAGACTTACCTCGGCTTAGTCAGAGCTGCGGTGGCCAGGCAGTCGCCGAAACCGATACTGGTTCTCGGCGACTTAAACGCAAAGTCGCGTGCCTGGGGCAACCCCGCCACGAATCCGCGAGGGAGGGCCGTCCAGGTGTGGGCCCTGCTCTCCGACCTGTCCCTTCTAAACAGGGGGCAGGTTCACACCTGCGTGCGACATCAGGGGGGTTCCGTGGTGGACGTTTCGTTCGCCACCCCTGTCGTTGCACGCAGAGTGGTCGACTGGAGAGTGGAGGAGGAGGTGGAGACTCTATCGGATCACCGGTACATCCGATTCGAGATCTCCACCTCTAGCAGGCCGGCGGAACCCCAGAGGGTGCCGACTACGCTGCCGAGGTGGTCTCTCGGCCAGGTCGATCGAGAGCTGGTCAAGGAGGCCGCCATCGTGCAGCGGTGGGGTTCCGCGGGGAGGACGGAGGGCGCCAGCGCAGAGGAGCTGGCGGGCCGCATGCGCAGTTCGCTCAAGGAGGTCTGCGATGCGGCCATGCCTCGGACCCGGCGCAGGGTTCCGCGCCGGCACGTCTATTGGTGGTCGCCCGAAATCGCCGACCTTCGGGCGACGTGCTGCCGGGCGCGGAGGGCCTACGTCCGCTGTCGAAGGCGCAACGGCCTCGACACGGACCTGGAGGGACAGATGCTGGACGCTTATCGCCAGTTGAAAAAAGATCTGCAGCTGGCGATAAGCAAGGCCAAGGAGAAGGCCAGGGAGGAGCTTCTGGCGGGTCTCAATCGAGACCCGTGGGGGCGCCCGTACCGCGGCGTACGCGGAAAGTTCCGCGCTCAAGGCGCCCCCGTCACTGAGACGCTGCCGCCGGAACTCCTCCTGCGCCTGGTCGGGGAACTCTTTCCCCATCCAGGCGAGCATGTCCCTCCGCAGATGGCCCCCCGCTCCGTGATCGAAGACGCAGTGGCTCCACCACTGATCACGGAGCGGGAGATGGAGATGGCCCTCGGCCGCTTGAGGGCCAAGAACACGGCGCCGGGTCCGGACGGGGTTCCAGGGCGTGTTCTGTGCGACGCCCTGGAATTCCTGGGTGCAAGGCTTCGGGAGCTGTTCGACGAGTGCCTGTGCAGCGGGCAGTTTCCGAAGCCTTGGAAGGAAGGAAAGTTGGTCCTGTTGCCGAAGGAAGGTCGGCCGATGGATTCCCCTTCGGCATACAGGCCAATAGTGCTGCTGAACGAGACGGGCAAACTCTTCGAGAAGGTCCTCGCAGCCCGTCTCGTTCAGCACCTCGAGGAGGTCGGTCCGGGTCTCTCAGAGGCTCAGTACGGGTTCAGGGCGGGCCGGTCGACGGTCGACGCCCTGGACGCCCTGAAGACTCGGACGACGGAAGCGGTGGCCCGGGGGCAAGTCGTCCTGGCGGTTTCGCTCGACGTGGCGAACGCCTTCAACAGTCTCCCTTTCGAGACGATACGGGAGGCACTCCGATACCATGGGGTGCCGACCTATCTCAGGAGGCTGCTGGAGGCGTACCTCCAGGACAGGGAGGTCCTCTGGGCGGGGGTCGATGGGAGGCTGGTCCGGCGTCGGGTAGGCTGCGGCGTTCCACAGGGGTCGGTTCTCGGCCCAATCCTGTGGAACGTCGGTTTCGACTGGCTCCTGCGAGCTCCCGTCCTTCCCGGGATGGGGGTGTTGTGCTACGCTGACGACACTCTCGTCACGGCGACTGGGCGGGACTTTCGGGAGGCGGCACGCCTCGCCGAGGTCGGAACGGCTCTCACCGTGGACCGTATGGGAATGCTGGGCTTGAGGGTCTCCATATCCAAAACGGAGGCCCTCCTGTTCCACGGTCCACGGCAAGGACCCCCACGAGGGGCGAGTATCACCGTCCGGGGGACGGTGATCAAGGTGCAGGCCCAGATGAAGTATCTGGGCCTCATCCTGGACGGTCGATGGAGCTTCGGGCAGCATTTTGTCCATCTCGGCCCGAGGCTCATCAACGCCGCCGCCGCTCTCGGCCGCCTCCTTCCGAATGTGGGGGGGCCGGGATCGCTATGCCGGCGTCTATATTCCGGTGTAGTGAGGTCGATGGCGCTGTACGGTGCCCCGATCTGGGTCGACGCCCTCACCGCTGACAACCGGGCCCTGCTGCGTAAGCCGCAGAGGGTCATAGCGGTGAGAGGCATCAGAGGGTACCGTACGGTGTCGTGGGCTGCGGCGACACTTCTCGCGGGCGATCCGCCCTGGGAGCTCCAGGCGGAGGTGCTCGCGGAAGTGTACCGGTTCCGGGTCGAGGCGAGGAACCGCGGCGACCGTCCAGGGTCGGCGGAGGTCGGGCGGATCAGGGCTCTAGCCCAGCGAGCCCTGATCGCCCGATGGCAGGAGGATCTGGGGTCACCCACGGCGGGCCTGGCGACAGTGGAGGCGATCCGGCCCCACTTGAGTCGCTGGGTCGAGAGGAAGAAGGGCACACTCACCTTCAGGATGACGCAGGTACTTACCGGGCACGGATGCTTCGGTAAGTACCTGCACGGGATAGCGCGGCGGGAGGTGTCACCCTCCTGCCACGAGTGTGGTGCGCCAGTCGACACGGCGCACCACACCCTGAGTGAGTGTGCTGCGTGGGGGCCCCAGAGGCACACCCTTGCGGCGACTATGGGCGGAGACCTCTCGCTGCCGAGCATCGTCAACGAAATGCTCGGTAGTGAGATGTGTTGGTCGGAGATGCGCTCCTTCTGCGAAAGCGTGATGTCGCAGAAGGAAGCCGCGGAGCGGGAGCGGGAAGAGGATGCCGCTGCAGACCCGCTCCGCCGAAGACGACCGGGGAGGAGGAAGAAGCGCTACGCGCACCTTCTCCCCCCGCCTCAATAGGCGTCGCAGGGACTAGGGGGGGTCTCAGTACCCCGAGAACCCCCTCTAGGTGTTGGAGGCCCGCATAGGCGGGCCGACCGTCAGGGCGTCACGGTAGCATGCGCAAGCGATCCCGTGGCGCCCGCCGAAAGACGGAGAGGGTACCGCTGGTTTTTTAGTGGGTAAACCCGGCGTACCTGGGCGCACTCGGCGTCCAGGGCTCCGGGGAGTCCCACACACCCCCCCACCTTCCATCACGTGGGGGAAGCGCGTAACGCGTTTTTCCAGCGAGAAAAAAAAAAAAAAAAAAAAAAAAAAAAAAAAAAAGGTTAGGTTAGGTTAGGTTAGGTTAGGTTAGGTTAGGTTAGGTTAGGTTAGGTTAGGTTAGGTTAGGTTAGGTTAGGTTGGGGTACATGTCAGTCGCCTCCTCGTGGCGTACCCTGGGCAACGGGGCCGGCTCGAGTTTACTCGCCGGCCACGGCTAAGACTGACGCGGCGGTTAGGCCACGGGTCGCCCCCGGTCCTTCTCTGATCACCAGAGTGGACTGTGTGCGCGGCCTCGTGGCAAATGAGGGTGTTGTATATTTGTAAATATCTAGTCGTAGTTGTTATACATATTTCATTTTATTTTGTTATTTGTTAATTAGGTGTATATAAATTTTGTAAATTTAGTTTTGTTGTTTTGAGGAAGAAAACCTCGATAAAAAATCACCCCGAATCCCAAGTGGCCTCGCAGCGCGATGGGATGCATGGCCGAAGGGTATTTCGGTCCCGACTGCGTTTCCTTTCCCACCCTTCCACATCCTTATTCCTTCCTCCTCCTATCCTTCCTTCTTCTTCCTGCCGGCAGCCCCGGCAAAAATTTTAAAAATGAATGCAGCTCAAAGTAAAACTACCCCAGGAGGGTGCCAATCCCTCTCCGATCCGCTTCACGGATCGGGCTGTCCCACTTCGAATTCTGGGGGGGACAAAGATGCATTATCGATTTTTCCTGACGACCATACCGCGAGCATAACGGACACAGGCACGATGACAGGACAAGTTGAAGTTGAAGTGGCACTGATGCGCACGCAGCCGGCGAAGATGGATGACGCTAACATCCAGCGTGTCATGGAGGAGGCGCTGCGCTCCAACCGGGAGCAGTTTAGCACAATGCTGAATGCCCGGATGGAGGGCAGTTCGTCGCTATCGTGGGCCGCCGTTGCTCAAAAACAACCGAGCAAGGCGGCCAAGAAGAACAAGACGAAGACCACGAAATCGGATTCGAGTCATGTGAAGAGGAAGGCCCCTAAAGGGAAACTTCGCCCTCCTCGCACCGCGGTGATCACCATCACCCTGAAGCCCGGTGCTGAGGAGAAAGGATTGAAGTACGAAACTGTCCTGAAGCAAGCGAAGAGCCGCATCAAGCTGAGCGAGGTCGGCTTGACTGCGGTGCGCTTCAGGACAACGGCCACTGGAGCGCGGATGCTAGAAATCCCGCCGGGCACCGTCGACGCGGAGAAGTCGGCGGACGCCCTTGCGGCGAAGCTCCGCGACGTCCTGAGTCCGGACGAGGTCCAGATCCATCGACCGACGAAATGCGTCGAGATCAGGGTCGTGGATCTGGACGACTCAGTGACGGCGGAGGAGGTGGTGGCAGCGGTCGCCAAAGATGGAGGTTGCTCCGAGGGCGCTATCAGGCCGGGCGTGGTCGTCCGGAGCGCCAACGGATGCAGGTCGCTGTGGCTCAGCTGCCCAGTCGCGGCGGCCAAGAAGGTTCTTGTGGCCGGCAGAGTCAGGGTGGGGTGGATCTCGGCGCGGGTGTTATTGCTCGAGCCGAGGCCACTCCGCTGTTACAGGTGTCAAGAGGGAGGGCACATGGGGGCCGCTTGTGACAGAGGTGTGGACCGCAGCCGTTTGTGCTTCCGCTGCGGCCAACCCGACCACAAGGCCCGCGAATGCACCGCCGCTGAAGCGAACTGCATCCTGTGCTCAGCGGCCGGTAAACCGGCGACGCACGCCTTGGGCAGTAAGGCGTGCCAGGGCAGCAGAGCTCGCCCTGTCAAAAGAACGGGAGGTGCGGTGACGAAAGGGCCCGTCACCGTGTCCCTACGGACTGAGGAGCCCATGGAGACCGCACACTAATGGCCCTGCGTTGTCTCCAGGCCAACTTGAACCACTCCGCCCGAGCCCAGGACCTTCTAGTCCAGAGCATGGCGGAGTGGCAAATCGGAGTGGCAGTGGTGGCGGAACCCTACGTCGTTCATCTACGGGACGACTGGGTATCCGACCACGAGGGAGTAATTTCCATCGTTGCTCCCGCTATCGCCGGTTCCCCTGCGATCGACTGGGTCGCAAGAGGCAGAGGGTGCGTGGCCGCAATTGTGCACGGTAACGCGTTCGTAGGAGTCTACGCCTCTCCCAACCGGAGTCTCGCCGAGTTCGAACAACTTCTCGTTGAGGTAGGGGCTTTGGTCGGGCAGGTTTCACCGAGACCGGTGATAGTCGCGGGGGATTTCAATGCCAAATCCACGGCTTGGGGTTCTCCTGCGACCGATGCCCGAGGAGAGGTGCTAGAGGAGTGGGCCGTGTCACTGGGGCTCGCGACGATCAACAGTGGATCGGAGAGCACGTGCGTGCGGCAGCGGGGCGAGTCGATCGTGGACTTAACGTTCGCGTCCATCGCCCTAGCCCGCCGTGTTCGGGATTGGAGGGTGGAGACGGGGGTGGAGACTCTGTCGGATCATAGATATATCCGATTCGATGTCTCCGCGACTTCCGTCGTCCAGCCCGCTGTTGAGCGGTCAGAAGGTCCGCGGTGGAGTCTGGGCCGCCTCGACAGCCAGTTGGCAAAGGAGGCGGCCATCGTGGAGGCCTGGTGTGCCGGTTCCGATCCGGTCGTCCAGGTCGACCGAGAGGCTGACCGACTCGGTGCCGCCCTGTTCCGCATTTGCGATGTGGCGATGCCGAGGGTGCAGTCTCAGACTCCACGTCGTCGTGTGTACTGGTGGCGTCCGGAACTGCGTACGCTGCGGAGAGCGTGCGTTGCGGCCCGTCGCCAATACGCCAGGTCCAGGAGGAGACGGATACGCGATCACAACCTGGAGGAGGCTCTTTACACCTCCTACAGGGAGGCTTGCGTATCACTCCGGAAGGCGATCGCGCAGGCGAAGGAAGCGGCGTGGGTAGAGTGGCTCGCCTCACTCGATGCAGATCCGTGGGGGAGACCGTATCGGGTCGTGAGACAGAAGCTCCGACCCTGGACACCCCCACTCACCACCACCATCCAGCCGCAGCTTCTGGGACGAATCACGGAGGAGCTCTTCCCGCAGAGAGGAGCGTTCGTCCCACCGGCGATGGAACCGGAATACGTCGGAGAGATGGCGGGCCAAGCGTCCCCGGTTACCGAGGCGGAGTTGTGCGCGGCTGTCCTGAAGCTCCGTTCGAAAAGGACAGCCCCCGGGCCTGACGGGATACCGGGACGCGCGCTGACGATCGCGCTGGAGCAGTTGGGCGACGGCACGTGCCGGCTGTTTTCCGCCTGCCTGGCACAGGGTAGGTTTCCGAACCGGTGGAAAACGGGAAGGCTCGTACTCATCCGCAAGGAGGGACGAGCCCCCGATCAGCCGTCGGCCTACCGACCCATCGTGCTGCTCGACGAGGCGGGCAAGCTCTTCGAGCGTATAATCGCAGCTCGTCTGGTCGGCAGCATGGTGCCGGGCCTGAGCGATTCACAGTTCGGCTTCCGCCGGGGCCGCTCCACGTTGGACGCAGTCGCCAGGCTGAGGGAGCTCGCAGAGGAGGAGGTCTCTCGGGGAGGGGTGTTGCTGGCAGTATCGTTGGATATTTCCAACGCCTTCAACACTCTGCCCTGGGAAGTGGTGCTTGAAGCTCTCAGGTACCACAACGTTCCGGACTATCTGCAGCGAACCGTCGCCGATTACTTCTCCGGCAGGGCGGTGGCGTTCCCGACGATGGAGGGTATCAGCAGGAGGGCAATGACATGCGGTGTTCCACAGGGCTCGGTTTTGGGGCCGTTACTGTGGAACATCGGCTACGACTGGGTGCTGCGCGGGGCCACGTTGCGGGGGGTCAGTGTGACCTGCTACGCTGATGACACCCTCGTGTCGGCCCGCGGCAGAACCCCTCGTGAGGCGGCATATCTCGCCACGGCGGGAGTTGCACATGCGGTCCACCGCATTCGTGCTCTGGGCCTCGAGGTGGCCTTGCACAAGTCCGAGGCCCTAATCTTCCATGGACCTCGGAACGCGCCACCCCAAGGGTTGACGATAACTGTCGGCGGAACTTCCATCACCATCGGGTCGACGATGAAGTACCTGGGACTCGTCCTCGATGGCAGGTGGAGGTTCGAGGAGCATTTCCGGCGCTTGGCCCCAAGACTGGTGGCTGCAGCCGGAGCGTTGGGGCGCATCTTACCCAACGTCGGAGGACCGGGGAGTTCCTGCAGACGACTCTACACCGGCGTGGTGCGTTCGATGGCACTATACGGCGCGCCGATATGGGCGGACGCTCTGAGCGCTCGCAACGTCACCGCGCTGCGACGTCCGCAGCGGGCGATGACGCTCAGGGCGGCTCGGGCGTACCGGACGGTGTCATACACCGCGGCCGGCTTGCTGTCCGGAAGCCCGCCATGGGACCTCGAGGCCGAGATCAACTCGAGCGTCTACTGGCGAGCCAAGGCTGCAAGAGCAGGAGGAACTCGACCCCATCCGGGCGAGATACAACGGTGGAGAGATGAGGCAAAACACCGCCTAATGGAGAAGTGGGAGGATCGGCTACGATTTCCGGATGCCGGTGGGGAACTCGTGGCGGCGATTCGCCCGGTCTTGAGAGAGTGGGTCGATCGCAAACACGGCCCACTGACGTACCACCTGACGCAGCTCATAACCGGTCACGGCTGCTTCGCCAAATACCTGTGCGAAGTGGTCGGGAGAGAGCCGTCGGTGGTATGTCTTCATTGCGACGACGGAGCCGTGGACACGGCCGAGCATACGCGCGCAGAGTGCCCAGCCTGGGCGGAGCCTCGCGCAGCCCTGTCCACGGCCATTGGATTGGACATATCGCTTCCGGCCATTATTCGAAAGGTGGTCGCGAGCGAAGAGGCGTGGGCGGCATTACGGGTCTTCAGCGAGGCCGTAATGTCCGCGAAGGAAGAGGCGGAGCGACAGCGGGAGGACGATCCCGATTCGCTTCCAATACGTCGACGGAGACCTGGTCGACGGCGCCGTGACCACCTAGGCCGGATGCAGTAACCGGACGTGACATACAGTGTGGACGGCGGCGGAACTTTACATCCGTCGCCGCTTAGCCTCCAGCGGCGGGCTCGGGAGGGAGTCCATCGCGGTTCTTATGGAGGCGGAGACGGAAGGTGCGCCGAAACACCCTGGCGTGCCTTTCGTGGCGAGTCGCCCTTTTACAGCGACGGCCGCTGGCAGGGCCGCGGTGGTGAGCCACGTGCGTTCCCGTAGCCCTGTCGCCTTGCGGAGAGGCGGAAATCCTAGGAGGTTTTAGTGGGTAGGACGGGGCCTTCTGCCCCGGGAGTCCCACATATCCGTCCCGGTCAACCCCTCTTTCGGCCGGGCGGAATGCGTCAATGCATTTCCTCCTAGTAAAACTAAAAAAAAAAAAAAAAAAAAAGGTTAGGTTAGGTTAGGTTAGGTTGGGGTACATGTCAGTCACCTCCTCGTGGTGTACCCTGGGCAACGGGGCCGGCTTGAGCTTGCTCGTCGGCCACGGCTAAGACTGGCGGGAGGGATGCCGCGGGGCTGCTCCTGGTACGTCCCTGATCGGCGTCAGGGCGGACCATGTGAGTGGCCTCGTTGGCTAGGAGGGAGTGGGAGGGCTCGCTACTCGAGCCTCCCAGGTGTTTTACACCGGCGGTCAGCGGCGGAGCCTACCATCTTATCCGCCGCAAGGCGTCAGCTTCGTTGACGCCCAGCCTCCAGTGGCGGACTCGGGGGAGTTCGCCACATTCCCGCGTGGAGGATGAGGGGGAAGGCGCGCAGTAGGCGCTCTTTCCATGAATATTCAGCCGCCTTACGGCGGCTGCCGCTGGTGGGGTCGCGGTTGCATGCCCTTGGCGATCCCGTGGCCTCACCACTCGGCGGCATGGTGGAAACCCGAGGATGGTTTTAGTGGGTAGGACAGGGCATTAGCACTAGCGTGCCCTGGCACGGGGCATTAGTTCCCGGTTGAGTCCCACATACCCGTCCCGGTCCCCCGACCGGGCGGCATGCGTAAATGCATTTCCTCCTCGTTAAACAAAAAAAAAAAAAAAAAAGGTTAGGTTAGGTTAGGTTAGGTTAGGTTTGGGGTACATGTCAGTCACCTCCTCGTGGTGTACCCTGGGCAACGGGGCCGGCTTGAGCTTGCTCGTCGGCCACGGCTAAGACTGGCGGGAGGGATGCCGCGGGGCTGCTCCTGGTACGTCCCTGATCGGCGTCAGGGCGGACCATGTGAGTGGCCTCGTTGGCTAGGAGGGAGTGGGAGGGCTCGCTACTCGAGCCTCCCAGGTGTTTTACACCGGCGGTTTGCGGCGGAGCCTACCATCTTATCCGCCCCAGGGCGTCAGCTTCGTTGACGCCCAGCCTCCAGTGGCGGACTCGGGGGAGTTCGCCACATTCCCGCGTGGAGGATGAGGAGGAAGGCGCGCACTAGGTGCGCTTTCCATGTATATTCAGCCGCCTTACGGCGGCTGCCGCTGGTGGGGTCGCGGTTGCATGCCCTTGGCGATCCCGTGGCCTCACCACTCGGCGGCATGGTGGAAACCCGAGGATGGTTTTAGTGGGTAGGACAGGGCATTAGCACTAGCGTGCCCTGGCACGGGGCATTAGTTCCCGGTTGAGTCCCACATACCCGTCCCGGTCCCCCGACCGGGCGGCATGCGTAAATGCATTTCCTCCTCGTTAAACAAAAAAAAAAAAAAAAAGGTTAGGTTAGGTTAGGTTAGGTTAGGTTAGGTTAGGTTAGGTTAGGTTAGGTTAGGTTAGGTTAGGTTAGGTTAGGTTAGGTTGGGGTACATGTCAGTCGCCTCCTCGTGGCGTACCCTGGGCAACGGGGCCGGCTCGAGTTTACTCGCCGGCCACGGCTAAGACTGACGCGGCGGTTAGGCCACGGGTCGCCCCCGGTCCTTCTCTGATCACCAGAGTGGACTGTGTGCGCGGCCTCGTGGCAAATGAGGGAGTTGTACATTTGTAAAAATCTAGTCGTAGTTGTTATACATATTTCATGTTTATTTTGTTATTTGTAAATTAGGTAGGTGTATATAAATTTTGTAAATTTAGTTTTGTTGTTTTGAGGAAGAAAACCTCGATAAAAAATCACCCCGAATCCCAAGTGGCCTCGCAGCGCGATGGGATGCATGGCCGAAGGGTATTTCGGTCCCGACTGCGTTTCCTTTCCCACCCTTCCACATCCTTATTCCTTCCTCCTCCTATCCTTCCTTCTTCCTGCCGGCAGCCCCGGCAAAATTTTTAAAAATGAATGCAGCTCAAAGTAAAACTACCCCAGGAGGGTGCCAATCCCTCTCCGATCCGCTTCACGGATCGGGCTGTCCCACTTCGAATTCTGGGGGGGACAAAGATGCATTATCGATTTTTCCCGACGACCATACCGCGAGCATAACGGACACAGACACGATGACAGGACAAGTTGACATGGTGGTGGAAGTGGGCGCCCCGATGGCGCACACCAAAACCAACGACCCAGGCGCACCCAAGGTACCCGTCGTCCGGCTAGAACGACTCTCTCTCGAGTCGGTCTCGTCGGTCGGCAACGAAAGAAGAAAAGGAGAGAAGCGGCCCCACAGAGAAGACACCCTCTCGGACTCCGATAGCGACGCCACAATACAGCGTAGCGACTCGGAGTCCTCTATTAGCAGGTGGTTAAAGCCTGCTAACAAAAGGGGGCGTGGAAGACCATCTACCCACGGAAGATACGTCGGACTGGGCAAGTCAATGGAGGAGCTGAGCACCCTGTCCCAGAAAGAGGAGAGACGGAAAACCGAAGACGCGCTGGCCGCTTATAATGAAGCGGCCAAGGTGGCCATGGAGGAGAGGGTGGCCCGAAACAGGAGGCGTCAACCGGACGTGTCCACTGACGAGGCGGCGAAGACGTCAGCTGCTCTGGACGCAGCCGTCCAAGAAGCGTTGGACGTGGTACTGCAAGTTGCCGATAAATCCGGCAACCTAAAGGGCACGTTCGTCAGGGCTCTAAAGGCTGCCGCGAATTCCATCAAAGGCGCGGTAGCGGACCTCAGAGCCCTGACCATCACGGAGGAAGTTGCGCGATTGGAAGCAGCCAACGCGCAGCTATCTGGTCAGCTGGCCGAGCTGCGGCGGGAAGTGGCGCTGATGCGCACGCAGCCGGCGAAGATGAATGACGCTAACATCCAGCGTGTCATGGAGGAGGCGCTGCGCTCCAACCGGGAGCAGTTTAGCACAATGCTGAATGCCCGGATGGAGGGCATCGAGCGCCGGCTCCTTCCGGAGCCCCGGCTGCGACCTCCGCTGGCCGCCGACCGACAATCAGCCCAGACCGCAGTCGCAACATCGAGGGTGACGACACCATCCGAGTCGCCCGCCGCTGCTGTCACGAAAAAGAAGAGGAAGAAGGCAAAACGGCCGAACATGGCTGCACAAGAAGCTGCAGCAACAGCAGCGACAGTAAAGGAGAAAACTGCCCCTCCATCTGCAGAACCAGGCAGTTCGTCGCTATCGTGGGCCGCCGTTGCTCAAAAACAACCGAGCAAGGCGGCCAAGAAGAACAAGACGAAGACCACGAAATCGGATTCGAGTCATGTGAAGAGGAAGGCCCCTAAAGGGAAACTTCGCCCTCCTCGCACCGCGGTGATCACCATCACCCTGAAGCCCGGTGCTGAGGAGAAAGGATTGAAGTACGAAACTGTCCTGAAGCAAGCGAAGAGCCGCATCAAGCTGAGCGAGGTCGGCTTGACTGCGGTGCGCTTCAGGACAACGGCCACTGGAGCGCGGATGCTAGAAATCCCGCCGGGCACCGTCGACGCGGAGAAGTCGGCGGACGCCCTTGCGGCGAAGCTCCGCGACGTCCTGAGTCCAGACGAGGTCCAGATCCATCGACCGACGAAATGCGTCGAGATCAGGGTCGTGGATCTGGACGACTCAGTGACGGCGGAGGAGGTGGTGGCAGCGGTCGCCAAAGATGGAGGTTGCTCCGAGGGCGCTATCAGGCCGGGCGTGGTCGTCCGGAGCGCCAACGGCTGCAGGTCGCTGTGGCTCAGCTGCCCAGTCGCGGCGGCCAAGAAGGTTCTTGTGGCCGGCAGAGTCAGAGTGGGGTGGATCTCGGCGCGGGTGTTATTGCTCGAGCCGAGGCCACTCCGCTGTTACAGGTGTCAAGAGGGAGGGCACATGGGGGCCGCTTGTGACAGGGGTGTGGACCGCAGCCGTTTGTGCTTCCGCTGCGGCCAACCCGACCACAAGGCCCGCGAATGCACCGCCGCTGAAGCAAACTGCATCCTGTGCTCAGCGGCCGGTAAACCGGCGACGCACGCCTTGGGCAGTAAGGCGTGCCAGGGCAGCAGAGCTCGCCCTGTCAAAAGAACGGGAGGTGCGGTGACGAAAGGGCCCGTCACCGTGTCCCTACGGACTGAGGAGCCCATGGAGACCGCACACTAATGGCCCTGCGTTGTCTCCAGGCCAACTTGAACCACTCCGCCCGAGCCCAGGACCTTCTAGTCCAGAGCATGGCGGAGTGGCAAATCGGAGTGGCAGTGGTGGCGGAACCCTACGTCGTTCATCTACGGGACGACTGGGTATCCGACCACGAGGGAGTAATTTCCATCGTTGCTCCCGCTATCGCCGGTTCCCCTGCGATCGACTGGGTCGCAAGAGGCAGAGGGTGCGTGGCCGCAATTGTGCACGGTAACGCGTTCGTAGGAGTCTACGCCTCTCCCAACCGGAGTCTCGCCGAGTTCGAACAACTTCTCGTTGAGGTAGGGGCTTTGGTCGGGCAGGTTTCACCGAGACCGGTGATAGTCGCGGGGGATTTCAATGCCAAATCCACGGCTTGGGGTTCTCCTGCGACCGATGCCCGAGGAGAGGTGCTAGAGGAGTGGGCCGTGTCACTGGGGCTCGCGACGATCAACAGTGGATCGGAGAGCACGTGCGTGCGGCAGCGGGGCGAGTCGATCGTGGACTTAACGTTCGCGTCCATCGCCCTAGCCCGCCGTGTTCGGGATTGGAGGGTGGAGACGGGGGTGGAGACTCTGTCGGATCATAGATATATCCGATTCGATGTCTCCGCGGTTCCCGTCGTCCAGCCCGCTGTTGAGCGGTCAGAAGGTCCGCGGTGGAGTCTGGGCCGCCTCGACAGCCAGTTGGCAAAGGAGGCGGCCATCGTGGAGGCCTGGTGTGCCGGTTCCGACCCGGTCGTCCAGGTCGACCGAGAGGCTGACCGACTCGGTGCCGCCCTGTTCCGCATTTGCGATGTGGCGATGCCGAGGGTGCAGTCTCAGACTCCACGTCGTCGTGTGTACTGGTGGCGTCCGGAACTGCGGACGCTGCGGAGAGCGTGCGTTGCGGCCCGTCGCCAATACGCCAGGTCCAGGAGGAGACGGATACGCGATCACAACCTGGAGGAGGCTCTTTACACCTCCTACAGGGAGGCTTGCGTATCACTCCGGAAGGCGATCGCGCAGGCGAAGGAAGCGGCGTGGGTAGAGTGGCTCGCCTCACTCGATGCAGATCCGTGGGGGAGACCGTATCGGGTCGTGAGACAGAAGCTCCGACCCTGGACACCCCCACTCACCACCACCATCCAGCCGCAGCTTCTGGGACGAATCACGGAGGAGCTCTTCCCGCAGCGAGGAGCGTTCGTCCCACCGGCGATGGAACCGGAATACGTCGGAGAGATGGCGGGCCAAGCGTCCCCGGTTACCGAGGCGGAGTTGTGCGCGGCTGTCCTGAAGCTCCGTTCGAAAAGGACAGGCCCCGGGCCTGACAGGATACCGGGACGCGCGCTGACGATCGCGCTGGAGCAGTTGGGCGACGGCACGTGCCGGCTGTTTTCCGCCTGCCTGGCACAGGGTAGGTTTCCGAACCGGTGGAAAACGGGAAGGCTCGTACTCATCCGCAAGGAGGGACGAGCCCCCGATCAGCCGTCGGCCTACCGACCCATCGTGCTGCTCGACGAGGCGGGCAAGCTCTTCGAGCGTATAATCGCAGCTCGTCTGGTCGGCAGCATGGTGCCGGGCCTGAGCGATTCACAGTTCGGCTTTCGCCGGGGCCGCTCCACGTTGGACGCAGTCGCCAGGCTGAGGGAGCTCGCAGAGGAGGAGGTCTCTCGGGGTGGGGTGTTGCTGGCAGTATCGTTGGATATTTCCAACGCCTTCAACACTCTGCCCTGGGAAGTGGTGCTTGAAGCTCTCAGGTACCACAACGTTCCGGACTACCTGCAGCGAACCGTCGCCGATTACTTCTCCGGCAGGGCGGTGGCGTTCCCGACGATGGATGGTATCAGCAGGAGGGCAATGACATGCGGTGTTCCACAGGGCTCGGTTTTGGGGCCGTTACTGTGGAACATCGGCTACGACTGGGTGCTGCGCGGGGCCACGTTGCGGGGGGTCAGTGTGACCTGCTACGCTGACGACACCCTCGTGTCGATAACTGTCGGCGGAACTTCCATCACCATCGGGTCGACGATGAAGTACCTGGGACTCGTCCTCGATGGCAGGTGGAGGTTCGAGGAGCATTTCCGGCGCTTGGCCCCAAGACTGGTGGCTGCAGCCGGAGCGTTGGGGCGCATCTTACCCAACGTCGGAGGACCGGGGAGTTCCTGCAGACGACTCTACACCGGCGTGGTGCGTTCGATGGCACTATACGGCGCGCCGATATGGGCGGACGCTCTGAGCGCTCGCAACGTCACCACGCTGCGACGTCCACAGCGGGCGATGACGCTCAGGGCGGCTCGGGCGTACCGAACGGTGTCATACACCGCGGCCGGCTTGCTGTCCGGAAGCCCGCCATGGGACCTCGAGGCCGAGATCAACTCGAGCGTCTACTGGCGAGCCAAGGCTGCAAGGGCAG
>NW_025919998.1:30000-40000 GCF_905147765.1 Vanessa atalanta | reverse complement strand
AACACTCTGAAATCGTTAGAGTCCCGTTCGTTGCGATTAGTTCGTGTATCGATGGTGTCTGTGCGTGCTGTGTCTCTCGCGTGTTCGTAATTCGCGTCATTTTCATTATTATATTATTACGTAAGTCTTCTTATACGTTTAATATCAATAATTAACATATATAATTTTCGATACATTAACATTAACATTAACATTAACATTAACATTAACATTATATGAGCTCTATCTCGACTCTCCTTTCGATACACGAACGTTCGACGTTTTCATCGAGCACTTCGTTCGAGAAAACGTTCGTAGAGTAGGAGTAGAGCTCGTTGCGTTCGTTAGATTATTTTTTAATTTTTTTATAGAGATTCAATACATTTATGTCAGGATATTTTTTTAAAGATAATTTCTATTTATTTATTACTTCATTATACATATTTTAAGGTATCAAGACTGATATGAAACTTAAAAATTATATTATTAACATTATTTACGCATTCGTAAATCGCGTCATGTTCTTTATTATTATTATTATTATTATATTTATTCGTCATCGTCATAATTATTATTTTAATTATAAAATATAATAATTTTAATTATAAATTTTTTTTTTTCGATAAACGAATACCGGTGAAATTTAAATAAACGAAGATACAACTTTCTTTGTTGTTGTTGTTGTTGTTTTTTTTTTTTTTCTTTTTTTTTTTATTGTTGTTGTTGTTGTTGTTGTTGTTGTTGTTGTCGTTGTTGTTGCATTGACGTTGCATAATATCATATAATCATATACTATCTATAAAAATATAGAACAAAATAATCGAAGTTTTGGAGATTTTGGAGGGTTTGGGGTGTCAGTTGGGGGGGAGGGGGTTGGGGAGGGGGGGGGGGGTGCGTGTTCGGGGGTTCGTCGTCTTATGATATCAGATCGAATATGAGAAACATAATAAAATAATAATAATAATAAAAAAAAAAATACATTCCGTTCGAACGAGCCGAATGTCATACTCATCGTCAGGCATATATATGGAGTAGTGACGGTTCGAACGTCGAACATTCAAAAATTGATGTTAGACGCGAAGTGACCGGATCAGTACTCTTGTATAACGAAAAAAATGTTATTATCGTTTTCATTTGTCGTCTTTGTTGCGTGTCTTCTGGCGTGTCTCTCGATTCGTCGTATCGCGTTATATTATACTTTACGTAGTGTAACAACCAAGTATGTACGTACGATTCGTCTCGACCGCTGGGGATATTCACTGACACACGTGAAAATGATAAAAAGATTCTTTTTCGTTCTGTAAAACTGTGCCGACCGACGGACGCACGTAGATCTCTCTGCCTCATGCGCTCTTCCTCTTATCGTCGTCGTCGTCGCTCTCGCTACAATCTATCCTCATGGAATAAATGTTGATTCATTGTAGTCGATCTGCGACGTCGCGACGATATGAGAAAACGTTAGAGACGGAGTTCTTAAAAGATTCAGTGTATTCGTATAGTGTGTATAATTTTTATATTATATATGAACGGTCGTTTCTAAAATTCTTTTTGTTAATTTTTACATTTATCATGTACAAAAAATACACAACCCGAGTATCGGTACGATCACTCAAACACCGGGCGTCGATCCCAATGTTTTACGATAATAATCGTTGAACAATACATACGTACACGTCGTGTGCGAAGTGTTATTTTGAAAAAAAAACTCGATCTCGTTTAGAACGTTCGAATTCGTGACCGTTATGTGTCATTATGTGAAGACGCCTCCGCCGCCGCCGCCGCCGCCGCCGCTGTCGTCGCGTTATATATTATAGCGCACGCACGCGCGCGCGCGTGCTTAAAGCGCGTTTGTGTCTCATATAAATTTTTATAAGAGTCAACCGTTAAAATCTATCGCGTCTAACGCGATCGACGATACGGTGAGACGCTCGTTTCATACTGTGCGTATATTGTACATGCATGCATAAGTTTGTGTGTATTTTATATGCGAATATGAAACGAGAAGAGTAATTGACGACTTCAACAAGTCTCGGTTAGCTCCCTGGTTGATCCTGCCAGTAGTTATATGCTTGTCTCAAAGATTAAGCCATGCATGTCTCAGTGCAAGCCGTATTAAGGCGATACCGCGAATGGCTCAATATATCAGTTTTGGTTCCTTAGATCTTACTCAGTTACTTGGATAACTGTGGTAATTCTAGAGCTAATACATGCAATCAGAACTCTGACCAGTGATGGGATGAGTGCTTTTATTAGATCAAAACCAATCGACGGAGGGCGTCTCGTCCGAAGTCGTTAATTTTGATGAATCTGGATAACTTTTGCCGATCGCATGGTCCAGTACCGGCGACGCATCTTTCAAATGTCTGCCTTATCAACTTTCGATGGTAGTTTCTGCGACTACCATGGTTGTCACGGGTAACGGGGAATCAGGGTTCGATTCCGGAGAGGGAGCCTGAGAAACGGCTACCACATCCAAGGAAGGCAGCAGGCGCGCAAATTACCCACTCCCGGCACGGGGAGGTAGTGACGAAAAATAACGATACGGGACTCTTTCGAGGCCTCGTAATCGGAATGAGTACACTTTAAATATTTTAACGAGGAACAATTGGAGGGCAAGTCTGGTGCCAGCAGCCGCGGTAATTCCAGCTCCAATAGCGTATACTAAAATTGTTGCGGTTAAAAAGCTCGTAGTTGCATTTGTGCGCCGCGCTGTCGGTGCACCGCATCCGCGGTGATACTGACACGTCTGCGGAGCATATCGTCGGTGAGCCGGCGGTAAAACGCCGGTTCAATATCAAAATCCTATCGCGGTGCTCTTCAGTGAGTGTCGAGATGGGCCGACAATTTTACTTTGAACAAATTAGAGTGCTCAAAGCGGGCTCAAAATGCCGCTTGAATATTTCGTGCATGGAATAATAGAATATGATCTCGGTTCTATTTTGTTGGTTTTCAGAACTCCGAGGTAATGATTAATAGGGATAACTGGGGGCATTCGTATTGCGACGTTAGAGGTGAAATTCTTGGATCGTCGCAAGACGAACATCAGCGAAAGCATTTGCCAAAGGTGTTTTCATCAATCAAGAACGAAAGTTAGAGGTTCGAAGGCGATTAGATACCGCCCTAGTTCTAACCGTAAATATGTCATCTAGCGATCCGCCGACGTTACTACAATGGCTCGGCGGGCAGCTTCCGGGAAACCAAAGATTTTGGACTCCGGGGGGAGTATGGTTGCAAAGCTGAAACTTAAAGGAATTGACGGAAGGGCACCACCAGGAGTGGAGCCTGCGGCTTAATTTGACTCAACACGGGAAATCTCACCAGGCCCGGACACCGGAAGGATTGACAGATTAATAGCTCTTTCTTGATTCGGTGGGTGGTGGTGCATGGCCGTTCTTAGTTGGTGGAGCGATTTGTCTGGTTAATTCCGGTAACGAACGAGACTCTAGCCTGCTAAATAGGCGTCGTCATTTAGGTGTGCTCGATTTCGGTCGAGCAACTCACTGGCGGCGTATTAAAATTCTTCTTAGAGGGACCGGCGGCTTCGAGCCGCACGAGATTGAGCAATAACAGGTCTGTGATGCCCTTAGATGTCCTGGGCCGCACGCGCGCTACACTGAAGGAATCAGCATGTTCTCCCTGGCCTAGAGGCCCGGGCAACCCGTTGAAACTCCTTCGTGCTGGGGATTGGGGTTTGCAATTATCCCCCATAAACGAGGAATTCCTAGTAAGCGCGAGTCATAAGCTCGCGTTGATTACGTCCCTGCCCTTTGTACACACCGCCCGTCGCTACTACCGATTGAATGATTTAGTGAGGTCTTCGGACCGACACGCGGTGGCTTCACGGCCGTCGGCGTTGCTGGGAAGTTGACCAAACTTGATCATTTAGAGGAAGTAAAAGTCGTAACAAGGTTTCCGTAGGGGAACCTGCGGAAGGATCATTAACGTAAATTATCAATCTCGAAAGAGTGCGATAATGAACGATAATAAAATTCTAAAACACAAATATCGACGTTCGGAATGTGTCGTTTCGATGCGAGGACGCGATTCTCACTCTCTCTCTCTCACACAGCAGTGTGTCCGAGTCAGAGTCCAGAGTCGTGTAACGCGTCCTATTCTGATATTTTTCGATGTCGATTTCGAGGAAAGTACGATGTGTTAACGCACATCGTCATCTTCAAATAAAATGTATATTTCTTTTTTTTTTTTTTTGTACTTTTTTTTTTTTTTAACTTTTTTTTTTTTTTTTTTTTTAATTTTTTTAATTTTTCTCTGTATACTAAAAATAAGAGAAAAAAACAAAAAAAAAAATAAAAATAAAAAAAAAATAAACTCATATCACTGGCGTATAGAATCGTTCGAGTGATCGTAGAAATTATAAAAATAAAACAAATTAAAAACCATTACCCTGGACGGTGGATCACTTGGCTCGCGGGTCGATGAAGAACGCAGTTAACTGCGCGTCATAGTGTGAACTGCAGGACACATTTGAACATCGACATTTCGAACGCACATTGCGGTCCGTGGAGAAACATCCAGGACCACTCCTGTCTGAGGGCCGGCTGTATAAAAATATAAACCACACTGTTCAATGTTTAATGTCGTAATGTCTATTATTTCGTAACCGACTCAATAGACTGACTGACGTTTCTCGAACATATGACGGTATCCGCGTTCGATGTGTTATATTACGTGTTTAAATATACTTAATATAAATCTCGTTCTCGGTCCGTTCAAATATAACAAATACGATGTGTATGTATGTTTACGTTTACATGCGTGTGTGTGTATATATTATTTATATTTTTATATACGCGTTCGTGTGTACGTTTACGTCACGGAGTTTCGTTATGCGACGTCAGAGAGACTGAGAGCGTCGCTCGTCGCCAGACGAGGAGCGCCCATCTCCGACCTTTCGATCGTTTCATTGAGTTGTTCTCGATCAAAGAGGGTAATCGGAGTTTAGGTGATCTCTTCGTCTCGTGATTATCGAGTACGTGCGTTTCTTTTGTTCATACTCTAATGTCAAAATTTCGAATACAAAAGCTCCGCGATCGTTACGACGTATACGAGACGAACGTGTTTATATGATGTGTAAATAAAGCGCGCTCGCATCGTTGAACGTGATGACATCGAAACATTCGTATATATATATATTGTATATATATCGAGTAGGCGGACTCGACGTCCGAAGAGCGCGTCGACGCCGACGTCGGAACGATCGGAATGAAAATTCTCTCTCGTCTCGACGAAAGCGGCGCCGTCGCGTTGACGGATATCGCGTCTGCCTCGTTTTTTTTATCGTTGGCCTCAGATCAGGGAGGATCACCCGCCGAATTTAAGCATATTAGTAAGCGGAGGAAAAGAAACTAACCAGGATTTCCTTAGTAGCGGCGAGCGAACAGGAAATAGCCCAGCACTGAATCCCGCGGTTGTAACGATCGCGGGAGATGTGGTGTTCGGGAGGTATCGCTTTCTCGTCGTCGCCACTCCTGTCCAAGTTCGTCTTGAACGGGGCCGTTTTCCCGTAGAGGGTGCCAGGCCCGTAGCGACGGAGCGAGACGGCGAGAGGTACGCTCCTCAGAGTCGGGTTGCTTGAGAGTGCAGCCCTAAGTGGGTGGTAAACTCCATCTAAGGCTAAATATTACCGCGAGACCGATAGCGAACAAGTACCGTGAGGGAAAGTTGAAAAGAACTTTGAAGAGAGAGTTCAAGAGTACGTGAAACCGTTCAGGGGTAAACCTGCGAAACTCGAATGAACGAACGGAGAGATTCATCGTCATTCGACGGCGTACGGGCGCGCGCCTCGATGTCTCATACCTCCCCTCGCGGGTGCGTCGTGGGGCACGGGTCGCGTCCGTCGACGTTCGTCGACGGCGTGCACTTCTCTCTCAGTAATACATCGCGACCCGTTCGATGTCGGTCTAAGCGCCGTTCGGGAGTCCAGTCGTCGTGTTCGCGCACGTCTATTGGACCGTGACGGTGGCCGACCGGCCGTCGGACGGTAGTACAAAATCGTACTTATAATACGAATCGCGCACGCGTCTCACGCGCGTCCGGCCCGACGCAAGCGAACGTCGTTTGTCGATGTCCTGCCCGAGTGCGGACGTCGACGCGGCGCTGCTGTCGTCGCTGCCGTGTTGTCTCGGACTGTGCGCGTATCCGTCTGCGATGATTCATTTTCGGGCACTCGCAGGACCCGTCTTGAAACACGGACCAAGGAGTCTAGCATGTGTGCGAGTCATTGAGATATTTATACATAAAACTGAAAGGCGCAACGAAAGTGAAGGCGCGCGCTAAACACGCGCGCTCAGGGAGGATGGAGCTTCGGTCTCGATCGATCTCTCGCACTCCCGAGGCGTCTCGTTTCCAATCCGTGAATGCAGGCGCGCTCTGAGCACAGATGCTGGGACCCGAAAGATGGTGAACTATGCCTGGTCAGGTCGAAGTCAGGGGAAACCCTGATGGAGGACCGTAGCGATTCTGACGTGCAAATCGATCGTCGGAACTGGGTATAGGGGCGAAAGACTAATCGAACCATCTAGTAGCTGGTTCCGTCCGAAGTTTCCCTCAGGATAGCTGGCGTCGATAATTAACAGTCCCATCCGGTAAAGCGAATGATTAGAGGCATTGGGGCCGAAACGACCTCAACCTATTCTCAAACTTTAAATGGGTGAGAACTCCGGCTTACTCGAACGATGAAGCCGGAGATCTGATGACGGTGCCAAGTGGGCCAATTTTGGTAAGCAGAACTGGCGCTGTGGGATGAACCAAACGTAGTGTTAAGGCGCCTAAAAAACGCTCATGGGACACCATGAAAGGCGTTGGTCGCTCATGACAGCAGGACGGTGGCCATGGAAGTCGGAATCCGCTAAGGAGTGTGCAACGACTCACCTGCCGAAGCAACCAGCCCTGAAAATGGATGGCGCTGAAGCGTTTTGCCTATACACTACCGTTACGGGCACGTGCGACGTTGTACGTTTGCGTCATTATGCCGTAACGAGTAGGACGTGCGCGGCGGAGTGCGCAGAAGGGTCTGGGCGTGAGCCCGCTTGGAGCCTCCGTCGGTGCAGATCTTGGTGGTAGTAGCAAATACTCCAGCGAGGCCCTGGAGGACTGACGTGGAGAAGGGTTTCGCGTGAACAGTAGTTGCTCGCGAGTCAGTCGATCCTAAGCTCAAGGAGAGATCTTATGTCGATGTGGCGTGTTTTTTTTATGTTTACGTTTTTTTTTGTTTTGTCGTTTATTCGTCAATTCGAGAGAATGTGATATAACGAAATAACGCCCTTCGAGCGAAAGGGAATCCGGTTCCTATTCCGGAACCCGGCAGCGGAACCGTTTCAATAATCGTTCCCTCGTTTCAAAGCGAGTGTTCGACGGGGTAACCCAAAGTGGCCTGAAGACGCCGCCGAGGGGTCCGGGAAGAGTTTTCTTTTCTGCCTGAGCGTTCGAGTTCCATGGAATCCTATAGAAGGGAGATATGGTTCGGAACGCGAAGAGCACCGCATTTGCGGCGGTGTCCGGATACTCTCTGCGGACCTTGAAAATTCAGGTGAGGGATGTACGTGGAGATGTCGCGCCGGTTCGTACCCATATCCGCAGCAGGTCTCCAAGGTGAAGAGCCTCTAGTCGATAGAATAATGTAGGTAAGGGAAGTCGGCAAATTGGATCCGTAACTTCGGAATAAGGATTGGCTCTGAGGACCGGGGCGTGTCGGGTTTGGACGGGAAGCGGATGCGGCCGGTGCCGGGCCTGGTCGACGCTCGTTCGTCTCTCGGGACGTTCGTGCGGAATCCGGACCCGCGTTCCGGCCTTCCGCGGATCTTCCTAGCCGTAAGTCCGCGTCGGTTTCGTCTCGTGCGCGATCGGCGCGGTACTGTACGACCGCCGTTCAACGGTCAGCTCAGAACTGGCACGGACAAGGGGAATCCGACTGTCTAATTAAAACAAAGCATTGCGATGGCCCTCGCGGGTGTTGACGCAATGTGATTTCTGCCCAGTGCTCTGAATGTCAACGTGAAGAAATTCAAGCAAGCGCGGGTAAACGGCGGGAGTAACTATGACTCTCTTAAGCTGTGAGCTTGCCTTGCTCTGGCCTATGGCGGTTGTGTCTGTGTACACATTACATGTAATATGTATGCAATCTGGACTGATACATGTGGCATTGTCTTGGTGGAATGCTCACACCCCTAACGGGGAAGATGTTGTCTTAGAAACTCACAGGTCGATCGGAGCACGGATTTCCGAGCCCGCCGGCTAGTTTCGGGGATACGAAGAATGCCCGACCGACCTGACAAAGGGGAAGAGTGACTTAGTCACGACGCCCAACTCCTACCCACAGCCTGCCCGTGGCGCCGCTGCCAAAGCTAATGTGGGGGGGGGGGGTCCGCACCTAAATTAGGCAGCCCGGAAGTAGCCGTTGCGGCGCTGCATGCCTCGTTGGTGCAATTATCCTAATCCAACTTCTATTCGACGAGGCCACAAGCACTGTTCCACTCCTACCTCCACCATCGCTGAAACGGTCTTAATAGATACGTCAGCGGGGGTGGAGGGCGGAGTCAGGCTTGCCCCTGGATTCTATCAAGTGGTGCGACAGCTTCCATCTTAGGTTGTAATCCAGGTGTGGCTGTGAGGTGAGATCCCTCACAGCAGTCCCGATGGTTGGTCTCTACGGAGACCTTCAAGCCTAGCGGTTGTCTTCGGTTGGGACCTAGCAAAAACCGTGGGCGAACCCCGTGGTTGGGTTTGCGGCCCGGCCACCAGGGGAATTTACCTTGCAACAAGTCGAAATAAGAATTTATTCGACCGCCCCGATCTCCCACAGGAATCGGGGAGCACGGTCATTCCCTCCCCGGTGGTTCGACCCGACGTTCCCGGCGGGACTGTTGGGCGGGCGCCTGGTTGGATCTGTCCAATGTGCAACCGCACATTCAACACCAAGACGGGACTAGGGGTTCACAAGCGTAGAGCCCATCCCGTCGAGGCCAACGCAGAAGCGGCTCCAGCTTCGGTGAAGCGCAGGTGGAATGAGGAAGAGTTGCTCCTCATGGCACGAGTCGAGGCGCAGCTGACAAGAGATACCGGGAAGTGCGGTAACGTAGACCTTCTCGCCAAACTACCCCAGCTCCATAGGACGCTGGAGGCGGTTAAGGGTCAGCGCCGTAGCGTCAAATACAAAGGGTTGGTGCAAACCTGCCTGGAGGAATTGGCGTTCTCGGCTGCTGATTCCATTGCGAGAGGGGGTTCGAGCACTGAAGGTGCCTTGGAAGCGCGGCCTTCGATCGTTATAGGGAGCAACCCTGAAGACCCACCTGTCGCTGAACCCTGCCAAACGGTAGAAACCCCAATCGGCCCGAACGCGGCGCATGTTCTCGAAGACCTCCTTCGGGCGGTCGAGAGACGGAAGCGGCGCTGCGAGCCGGGGGCGAAAACCAGGAGTCGCCGACGCCGTAAGAATTATGATTGTGACATCCAAGCTGCGTCAGACTCAATGTCGCGCCGAAAGCGGAGACGAGTAGAGTACGCAAGGATGCAGGAGTTGTTTCGGAAGTGTCCCAGTCGTGCAGCAGCTGAAGTAATAGACGGACACACCCGGGACGCGAGGCATGGCCTAGAGGAGATGGAAACCTTTTGGCGACCGATCCTCGAAACCGTGTCTAGCGCCTCGGGTCCCACGTCTGAGGCCCTAAAAAGCCTTCGGCGTGGGCTCCCCTCCGGGGGTGTGGACGACTACACCAAGCTGTGGGCGCCGATCACGATCGATGAGGTGAAAGCGTCCAGCATAGACATGAGGACTGCGCCGGGTCCGGATGGAATTCGTGCGGAAGACTGGCGAGCCATTCCTGCATCATCGAAGGCGGAAATATTCAACCATTGGATGGTACAAGGTTCCATTCCCGATCCATTGCGGCAGTGCCGAACAGTCTTTATCCCGAAAAGTGATGCTCCAAAGTGCCCGGGTGACTATCGGCCAATATCTATTGCGTCGATACCACTCAGACACATGCACAGTATCCTGGCGAAG
>NW_025919998.1:22500-25000 GCF_905147765.1 Vanessa atalanta | reverse complement strand
CGTGTCTCTCGATTCGTCGTATCGCGTTATATTATACTTTACGTAGTGTAACAACCAAGTATGTACGTACGATTCGTCTCGACCGCTGGGGATATTCACTGACACACGTGAAAATGATAAAAAGATTCTTTTTCGTTCTGTAAAACTGTGCCGACCGACGGACGCACGTAGATCTCTCTGCCTCATGCGCTCTTCCTCTTATCGTCGTCGTCGTCGCTCTCGCTACAATCTATCCTCATGGAATAAATGTTGATTCATTGTAGTCGATCTGCGACGTCGCGACGATATGAGAAAACGTTAGAGACGGAGTTCTTAAAAGATTCAGTGTATTCGTATAGTGTGTATAATTTTTATATTATATATGAACGGTCGTTTCTAAAATTCTTTTTGTTAATTTTTACATTTATCATGTACAAAAAATACACAACCCGAGTATCGGTACGATCACTCAAACACCGGGCGTCGATCCCAATGTTTTACGATAATAATCGTTGAACAATACATACGTACACGTCGTGTGCGAAGTGTTATTTTGAAAAAAAAACTCGATCTCGTTTAGAACGTTCGAATTCGTGACCGTTATGTGTCATTATGTGAAGACGCCTCCGCCGCCGCCGCCGCCGCCGCCGCTGTCGTCGCGTTATATATTATAGCGCACGCACGCGCGCGCGCGTGCTTAAAGCGCGTTTGTGTCTCATATAAATTTTTATAAGAGTCAACCGTTAAAATCTATCGCGTCTAACGCGATCGACGATACGGTGAGACGCTCGTTTCATACTGTGCGTATATTGTACATGCATGCATAAGTTTGTGTGTATTTTATATGCGAATATGAAACGAGAAGAGTAATTGACGACTTCAACAAGTCTCGGTTAGCTCCCTGGTTGATCCTGCCAGTAGTTATATGCTTGTCTCAAAGATTAAGCCATGCATGTCTCAGTGCAAGCCGTATTAAGGCGATACCGCGAATGGCTCAATATATCAGTTTTGGTTCCTTAGATCTTACTCAGTTACTTGGATAACTGTGGTAATTCTAGAGCTAATACATGCAATCAGAACTCTGACCAGTGATGGGATGAGTGCTTTTATTAGATCAAAACCAATCGACGGAGGGCGTCTCGTCCGAAGTCGTTAATTTTGATGAATCTGGATAACTTTTGCCGATCGCATGGTCCAGTACCGGCGACGCATCTTTCAAATGTCTGCCTTATCAACTTTCGATGGTAGTTTCTGCGACTACCATGGTTGTCACGGGTAACGGGGAATCAGGGTTCGATTCCGGAGAGGGAGCCTGAGAAACGGCTACCACATCCAAGGAAGGCAGCAGGCGCGCAAATTACCCACTCCCGGCACGGGGAGGTAGTGACGAAAAATAACGATACGGGACTCTTTCGAGGCCTCGTAATCGGAATGAGTACACTTTAAATATTTTAACGAGGAACAATTGGAGGGCAAGTCTGGTGCCAGCAGCCGCGGTAATTCCAGCTCCAATAGCGTATACTAAAATTGTTGCGGTTAAAAAGCTCGTAGTTGCATTTGTGCGCCGCGCTGTCGGTGCACCGCATCCGCGGTGATACTGACACGTCTGCGGAGCATATCGTCGGTGAGCCGGCGGTAAAACGCCGGTTCAATATCAAAATCCTATCGCGGTGCTCTTCAGTGAGTGTCGAGATGGGCCGACAATTTTACTTTGAACAAATTAGAGTGCTCAAAGCGGGCTCAAAATGCCGCTTGAATATTTCGTGCATGGAATAATAGAATATGATCTCGGTTCTATTTTGTTGGTTTTCAGAACTCCGAGGTAATGATTAATAGGGATAACTGGGGGCATTCGTATTGCGACGTTAGAGGTGAAATTCTTGGATCGTCGCAAGACGAACATCAGCGAAAGCATTTGCCAAAGGTGTTTTCATCAATCAAGAACGAAAGTTAGAGGTTCGAAGGCGATTAGATACCGCCCTAGTTCTAACCGTAAATATGTCATCTAGCGATCCGCCGACGTTACTACAATGGCTCGGCGGGCAGCTTCCGGGAAACCAAAGATTTTGGACTCCGGGGGGAGTATGGTTGCAAAGCTGAAACTTAAAGGAATTGACGGAAGGGCACCACCAGGAGTGGAGCCTGCGGCTTAATTTGACTCAACACGGGAAATCTCACCAGGCCCGGACACCGGAAGGATTGACAGATTAATAGCTCTTTCTTGATTCGGTGGGTGGTGGTGCATGGCCGTTCTTAGTTGGTGGAGCGATTTGTCTGGTTAATTCCGGTAACGAACGAGACTCTAGCCTGCTAAATAGGCGTCGTCATTTAGGTGTGCTCGATTTCGGTCGAGCAACTCACTGGCGGCGTATTAAAATTCTTCTTAGAGGGACCGGCGGCTTCGAGCCGCACGAGATTGAGCAATAACAGGTCTGTGATGCCCTTAGATGTCCTGGGCCGCACGCGCGCTACACTGAAGGAATCAGCATGTTCTCCCTGGCCTAGAGGCCCGGGCAACCCG
>NW_025919998.1:15000-17500 GCF_905147765.1 Vanessa atalanta | reverse complement strand
GTCTCTACGGAGACCTTCAAGCCTAGCGGTTTTCTTCGGTTGGGACCTAGCAAAAACCGTGGGCGAACCCCGTGGTTGGGTTTGCGGCCCGGCCACCAGGGGAATTTACCTTGCAACAAGTCGAAATAAGAATTTATTCGACCGCCCCGATCTCCCACAGGAATCGGGGAGCACGGTCATTCCCTCCCCGGTGGTTCGACCCGACGTTCCCGGCGGGACTGTTGGGCGGGCGCCTGGTTGGATCTGTCCAATGTGCAACCGCACATTCAACACCAAGACGGGACTAGGGGTTCACAAGCGTAGAGCCCATCCCGTCGAGGCCAACGCAGAAGCGGCTCCAGCTTCGGTGAAGCGCAGGTGGAATGAGGAAGAGTTGCTCCTCATGGCACGAGTCGAGGCGCAGCTGACAAGAGATACCGGGAAGTGCGGTAACGTAGACCTTCTCGCCAAACTACCCCAGCTCCATAGGACGCTGGAGGCGGTTAAGGGTCAGCGCCGTAGCGTCAAATACAAAGGGTTGGTGCAAACCTGCCTGGAGGAATTGGCGTTCTCGGCTGCTGATTCCATTGCGAGAGGGGGTTCGAGCACTGAAGGTGCCTTGGAAGCGCGGCCTTCGATCGTTATAGGGAGCAACCCTGAAGACCCACCTGTCGCTGAACCCTGCCAAACGGTAGAAACCCCAATCGGCCCGAACGCGGCGCATGTTCTCGAAGACCTCCTTCGGGCGGTCGAGAGACGGAAGCGGCGCTGCGAGCCGGGGGCGAAAACCAGGAGTCGCCGACGCCGTAAGAATTATGATTGTGACATCCAAGCTGCGTCAGACTCAATGTCGCGCCGAAAGCGGAGACGAGTAGAGTACGCAAGGATGCAGGAGTTGTTTCGGAAGTGTCCCAGTCGTGCAGCAGCTGAAGTAATAGACGGACACACCCGGGACGCGAGGCATGGCCTAGAGGAGATGGAAACCTTTTGGCGACCGATCCTCGAAACCGTGTCTAGCGCCTCGGGTCCCACGTCTGAGGCCCTAAAAAGCCTTCGGCGTGGGCTCCCCTCCGGGGGTGTGGACGACTACACCAAGCTGTGGGCGCCGATCACGATCGATGAGGTGAAAGCGTCCAGCATAGACATGAGGACTGCGCCGGGTCCGGATGGAATTCGTGCGGAAGACTGGCGAGCCATTCCTGCATCATCGAAGGCGGAAATATTCAACCATTGGATGGTACAAGGTTCCATTCCCGATCCATTGCGGCAGTGCCGAACAGTCTTTATCCCGAAAAGTGATGCTCCAAAGTGCCCGGGTGACTATCGGCCAATATCTATTGCGTCGATACCACTCAGACACATGCACAGTATCCTGGCGAAGAGACTGCTCGCCTGTTGCCCACCCGACATGCGTCAGCGCGGGTTCGTGAGTGCAGATGGCACTCTAGAGAACACAGCCGTGCTCGACGCGGTGCTGGGGGATAGCAGGAAAAAGCTGCGAGAATGCCACATTGCGGTGCTCGATTTCTCCAAGGCATTCGATACGGTGTCGCATGCGGCTCTTGTCGATTTGCTTAGGGCGAGAGGACTGCCTGATGGATTCTGCAGCTATGTGGCCAACTTATACGAAACGGCTAGCACTGTACTAGCCGTCAAGGGTAAGGTTGGTAAACCTGTAAAGATGGGTCGCGGAGTGAGACAGGGGGACCCCCTTTCACCCATATTGTTCAACATGGCGCTGGACCTAATTCTTGCATCGCTGCCAAAGGGAGTCGGTTATAGGTTGGAGAATGAGCAAATCTCGGCCCTAGCCTATGCTGATGACCTAGTCCTGCTTGCAGGCTCGAAAGTAGGGATGCAGGAATCCATCGATCGTGTTGTGCAGGTGGCTGAAATGGTCGGCCTCAATATCAACCATGGTAAAAGCTCCGCCTTATCGATGGTACCTGACGGGAAACGCAAGAAGCACCACTACCTGACGGAGAGGGTGTTCTCTGTCGGTAGGAAGAAACTTCGACAGGTGTCTTGCGTGGAACGTTGGCGTTATCTCGGCGTGGACTTTGAGTCGTCCGGCGCTCTGATGCTCGAGCAGGAGGTGCGTAAGGCCCTGGACAATATCTCCAAGGCGCCTCTCAAGCCACAACAGCGGCTCGAAATTGTGAGAGGCCATCTGATCCCGAGGTTCATGCACGGTCTCGTGCTAGGAACGATTTCGGATGATCGTTTAAGAATGCTCGACATCGAGATCCGAGGCGCAGTAAGGAAATGGTTGAGGTTACCACAGGACGTTCCAAAAGCGTATTTCCATGCGGAAATTAAGGCCGGTGGCCTGGCGATCCCATCGCTGCGGACGGTCGTGCCGGATCTCGTTTTACGCAGGTACGGACGGCTCGATTCGTCGCGGTGGTCTGCTGCCAATGCCGCCGCCAGATCCGACAGGATCCGTAAAAAATTGAGCTGGGCAAAAAAGCTTATTGGAAAGTTCACCAAAGGAAATCCAAAGACCCAAATAACATCAGTG
>NW_025919998.1:7500-12500 GCF_905147765.1 Vanessa atalanta | reverse complement strand
AAGAGATAGTCATGTATGTTTGTTGGTTGGTTGTATATATATATATATATATATATAGATCAGAAATCTATTCTATAATATTACACGAATATTATATTTTTATGATTTTTCGATAAATATATATAACTCGAACTCGTAGAGTTCGAGGAGGAGGACGCGGATGAGATGATCTTCTCGATAGACTTCACTTCTTCAATACACGAACGTTCCACGTTTTCGTCGAACACTCTGAAATCGTTAGAGTCCCGTTCGTTGCGATTAGTTCGTGTATCGATGGTGTCTGTGCGTGCTGTGTCTCTCGCGTGTTCGTAATTCGCGTCATTTTCATTATTATATTATTACGTAAGTCTTCTTATACGTTTAATATCAATAATTAACATATATAATTTTCGATACATTAACATTAACATTAACATTAACATTAACATTATATGAGCTCTATCTCGACTCTCCTTTCGATACACGAACGTTCGACGTTTTCATCATTCATTCATTGGGTGCGTGTTCTGGGGTTCGTCGTCTTATGATATCAGATCGAATATGAGAAACATAATAAAATAATAATAATAATAAAAAAAAAAATACATTCCGTTCGAACGAGCCGAATGTCATACTCATCGTCAGGCATATATATGGAGTAGTGACGGTTCGAACGTCGAACATTCAAAAATTGATGTTAGACGCGAAGTGACCGGATCAGTACTCTTGTATAACGAAAAAAATGTTATTATCGTTTTCATTTGTCGTCTTTGTTGCGTGTCTTCTGGCGTGTCTCTCGATTCGTCGTATCGCGTTATATTATACTTTACGTAGTGTAACAACCAAGTATGTACGTACGATTCGTCTCGACCGCTGGGGATATTCACTGACACACGTGAAAATGATAAAAAGATTCTTTTTCGTTCTGTAAAACTGTGCCGACCGACGGACGCACGTAGATCTCTCTGCCTCATGCGCTCTTCCTCTTATCGTCGTCGTCGTCGCTCTCGCTACAATCTATCCTCATGGAATAAATGTTGATTCATTGTAGTCGATCTGCGACGTCGCGACGATATGAGAAAACGTTAGAGACGGAGTTCTTAAAAGATTCAGTGTATTCGTATAGTGTGTATAATTTTTATATTATATATGAACGGTCGTTTCTAAAATTCTTTTTGTTAATTTTTACATTTATCATGTACAAAAAATACACAACCCGAGTATCGGTACGATCACTCAAACACCGGGCGTCGATCCCAATGTTTTACGATAATAATCGTTGAACAATACATACGTACACGTCGTGTGCGAAGTGTTATTTTGAAAAAAAAACTCGATCTCGTTTAGAACGTTCGAATTCGTGACCGTTATGTGTCATTATGTGAAGACGCCTCCGCCGCCGCCGCCGCCGCCGCCGCTGTCGTCGCGTTATATATTATAGCGCACGCACGCGCGCGCGCGTGCTTAAAGCGCGTTTGTGTCTCATATAAATTTTTATAAGAGTCAACCGTTAAAATCTATCGCGTCTAACGCGATCGACGATACGGTGAGACGCTCGTTTCATACTGTGCGTATATTGTACATGCATGCATAAGTTTGTGTGTATTTTATATGCGAATATGAAACGAGAAGAGTAATTGACGACTTCAACAAGTCTCGGTTAGCTCCCTGGTTGATCCTGCCAGTAGTTATATGCTTGTCTCAAAGATTAAGCCATGCATGTCTCAGTGCAAGCCGTATTAAGGCGATACCGCGAATGGCTCAATATATCAGTTTTGGTTCCTTAGATCTTACTCAGTTACTTGGATAACTGTGGTAATTCTAGAGCTAATACATGCAATCAGAACTCTGACCAGTGATGGGATGAGTGCTTTTATTAGATCAAAACCAATCGACGGAGGGCGTCTCGTCCGAAGTCGTTAATTTTGATGAATCTGGATAACTTTTGCCGATCGCATGGTCCAGTACCGGCGACGCATCTTTCAAATGTCTGCCTTATCAACTTTCGATGGTAGTTTCTGCGACTACCATGGTTGTCACGGGTAACGGGGAATCAGGGTTCGATTCCGGAGAGGGAGCCTGAGAAACGGCTACCACATCCAAGGAAGGCAGCAGGCGCGCAAATTACCCACTCCCGGCACGGGGAGGTAGTGACGAAAAATAACGATACGGGACTCTTTCGAGGCCTCGTAATCGGAATGAGTACACTTTAAATATTTTAACGAGGAACAATTGGAGGGCAAGTCTGGTGCCAGCAGCCGCGGTAATTCCAGCTCCAATAGCGTATACTAAAATTGTTGCGGTTAAAAAGCTCGTAGTTGCATTTGTGCGCCGCGCTGTCGGTGCACCGCATCCGCGGTGATACTGACACGTCTGCGGAGCATATCGTCGGTGAGCCGGCGGTAAAACGCCGGTTCAATATCAAAATCCTATCGCGGTGCTCTTCAGTGAGTGTCGAGATGGGCCGACAATTTTACTTTGAACAAATTAGAGTGCTCAAAGCGGGCTCAAAATGCCGCTTGAATATTTCGTGCATGGAATAATAGAATATGATCTCGGTTCTATTTTGTTGGTTTTCAGAACTCCGAGGTAATGATTAATAGGGATAACTGGGGGCATTCGTATTGCGACGTTAGAGGTGAAATTCTTGGATCGTCGCAAGACGAACATCAGCGAAAGCATTTGCCAAAGGTGTTTTCATCAATCAAGAACGAAAGTTAGAGGTTCGAAGGCGATTAGATACCGCCCTAGTTCTAACCGTAAATATGTCATCTAGCGATCCGCCGACGTTACTACAATGGCTCGGCGGGCAGCTTCCGGGAAACCAAAGATTTTGGACTCCGGGGGGAGTATGGTTGCAAAGCTGAAACTTAAAGGAATTGACGGAAGGGCACCACCAGGAGTGGAGCCTGCGGCTTAATTTGACTCAACACGGGAAATCTCACCAGGCCCGGACACCGGAAGGATTGACAGATTAATAGCTCTTTCTTGATTCGGTGGGTGGTGGTGCATGGCCGTTCTTAGTTGGTGGAGCGATTTGTCTGGTTAATTCCGGTAACGAACGAGACTCTAGCCTGCTAAATAGGCGTCGTCATTTAGGTGTGCTCGATTTCGGTCGAGCAACTCACTGGCGGCGTATTAAAATTCTTCTTAGAGGGACCGGCGGCTTCGAGCCGCACGAGATTGAGCAATAACAGGTCTGTGATGCCCTTAGATGTCCTGGGCCGCACGCGCGCTACACTGAAGGAATCAGCATGTTCTCCCTGGCCTAGAGGCCCGGGCAACCCGTTGAAACTCCTTCGTGCTGGGGATTGGGGTTTGCAATTATCCCCCATAAACGAGGAATTCCTAGTAAGCGCGAGTCATAAGCTCGCGTTGATTACGTCCCTGCCCTTTGTACACACCGCCCGTCGCTACTACCGATTGAATGATTTAGTGAGGTCTTCGGACCGACACGCGGTGGCTTCACGGCCGTCGGCGTTGCTGGGAAGTTGACCAAACTTGATCATTTAGAGGAAGTAAAAGTCGTAACAAGGTTTCCGTAGGGGAACCTGCGGAAGGATCATTAACGTAAATTATCAATCTCGAAAGAGTGCGATAATGAACGATAATAAAATTCTAAAACACAAATATCGACGTTCGGAATGTGTCGTTTCGATGCGAGGACGCGATTCTCACTCTCTCTCTCTCACACAGCAGTGTGTCCGAGTCAGAGTCCAGAGTCGTGTAACGCGTCCTATTCTGATATTTTTCGATGTCGATTTCGAGGAAAGTACGATGTGTTAACGCACATCGTCATCTTCAAATAAAATGTATATTTCTTTTTTTTTTTTTTTGTACTTTTTTTTTTTTTTAACTTTTTTTTTTTTTTTTTTTTTAATTTTTTGAATTTTTCTCTGTATACTAAAAATAAGAGAAAAAAACAAAAAAAAAAATAAAAATAAAAAAAAAATAAACTCATATCACTGGCGTATAGAATCGTTCGAGTGATCGTAGAAATTATAAAAATAAAACAAATTAAAAACCATTACCCTGGACGGTGGATCACTTGGCTCGCGGGTCGATGAAGAACGCAGTTAACTGCGCGTCATAGTGTGAACTGCAGGACACATTTGAACATCGACATTTCGAACGCACATTGCGGTCCGTGGAGAAACATCCAGGACCACTCCTGTCTGAGGGCCGGCTGTATAAAAATATAAACCACACAGTTCAATGTTTAATGTCGTAATGTCTATTATTTCGTAACCGACTCAATAGACTGACTGACGTTTCTCGAACATATGACGGTATCCGCGTTCGATGTGTTATATTACGTGTTTAAATATACTTAATATAAATCTCGTTCTCGGTCCGTTCAAATATAACAAATACGATGTGTATGTATGTTTACGTTTACATGCGTGTGTGTGTATATATTATTTATATTTTTATATACGCGTTCGTGTGTACGTTTACGTCACGGAGTTTCGTTATGCGACGTCAGAGAGACTGAGAGCGTCGCTCGTCGCCAGACGAGGAGCGCCCATCTCCGACCTTTCGATCGTTTCATTGAGTTGTTCTCGATCAAAGAGGGTAATCGGAGTTTAGGTGATCTCTTCGTCTCGTGATTATCGAGTACGTGCGTTTCTTTTGTTCATACTCTAATGTCAAAATTTCGAATACAAAAGCTCCGCGATCGTTACGACGTATACGAGACGAACGTGTTTATATGATGTGTAAATAAAGCGCGCTCGCATCGTTGAACGTGATGACATCGAAACATTCGTATATATATATATTGTATATATATCGAGTAGGCGGACTCGACGTCCGAAGAGCGCGTCGACGCCGACGTCGGAACGATCGGAATGAAAATTCTCTCTCGTCTCGACGAAAGCGGCGCCGTCGCGTTGACGGATATCGCGTCTGCCTCGTTTTTTTTATCGTTGGCCTCAGATCAGGGAGGATCACCCGCCGAATTTAAGCATATTAGTAAGCGGAGGAAAAGAAACTAACCAGGATTTCCTTAGTAGCGGCGA
>NW_025919998.1:0-2500 GCF_905147765.1 Vanessa atalanta | reverse complement strand
ATACAACTTTCTTTGTTGTTGTTGTTGTTGTTTTTTTTTTTTTTTTTTTTTTTTTTTTTGTTTTTGTTGTTGTTGTTGTTGTTGTTGTTGTCGTTGTTGTTGCATTGACGTTGCATAATATCATATAATCATATACTATCTATAAAAATATAGAACAAAATAATCGAAGTTTTGGAGATTTTGGAGGGTTTGGGGTGTCAGTTGGGGGGGAGGGGGGTGGGGAGGGGGGGGGGGGGGCGGGTTCTGGGGTTCGTCGTCTTATGATATCAGATCGAATATGAGAAACATAATAAAATAATAATAATAATAAAAAAAAAAATACATTCCGTTCGAACGAGCCGAATGTCATACTCATCGTCAGGCATATATATGGAGTAGTGACGGTTCGAACGTCGAACATTCAAAAATTGATGTTAGACGCGAAGTGACCGGATCAGTACTCTTGTATAACGAAAAAAATGTTATTATCGTTTTCATTTGTCGTCTTTGTTGCGTGTCTTCTGGCGTGTCTCTCGATTCGTCGTATCGCGTTATATTATACTTTACGTAGTGTAACAACCAAGTATGTACGTACGATTCGTCTCGACCGCTGGGGATATTCACTGACACACGTGAAAATGATAAAAAGATTCTTTTTCGTTCTGTAAAACTGTGCCGACCGACGGACGCACGTAGATCTCTCTGCCTCATGCGCTCTTCCTCTTATCGTCGTCGTCGTCGCTCTCGCTACAATCTATCCTCATGGAATAAATGTTGATTCATTGTAGTCGATCTGCGACGTCGCGACGATATGAGAAAACGTTAGAGACGGAGTTCTTAAAAGATTCAGTGTATTCGTATAGTGTGTATAATTTTTATATTATATATGAACGGTCGTTTCTAAAATTCTTTTTGTTAATTTTTACATTTATCATGTACAAAAAATACACAACCCGAGTATCGGTACGATCACTCAAACACCGGGCGTCGATCCCATGTTTTACGATAATAATCGTTGAACAATACATACGTACACGTCGTGTGCGAAGTGTTATTTTGAAAAAAAAACTCGATCTCGTTTAGAACGTTCGAATTCGTGACCGTTATGTGTCATTATGTGAAGACGCCTCCGCCGCCGCCGCCGCCGCCGCCGCTGTCGTCGCGTTATATATTATAGCGCACGCACGCGCGCGCGCGTGCTTAAAGCGCGTTTGTGTCTCATATAAATTTTTATAAGAGTCAACCGTTAAAATCTATCGCGTCTAACGCGATCGACGATACGGTGAGACGCTCGTTTCATACTGTGCGTATATTGTACATGCATGCATAAGTTTGTGTGTATTTTATATGCGAATATGAAACGAGAAGAGGTAATTGACGACTTCAACAAGTCTCGGTTAGCTCCCTGGTTGATCCTGCCAGTAGTTATATGCTTGTCTCAAAGATTAAGCCATGCATGTCTCAGTGCAAGCCGTATTAAGGCGATACCGCGAATGGCTCAATATATCAGTTTTGGTTCCATAGATCTTACTCAGTTACTTGGATAACTGTGGTAATTCTAGAGCTAATACATGCAATCAGAACTCTGACCAGTGATGGGATGAGTGCTTTTATTAGATCAAAAACCAATCGACGGAGGGCGTCTCGTCCGAAGTCGTTAATTTTGATGAATCTGGGTAAATTTTTGCCGATCGCATGGTCCAGTACCGGCGACGCATCTTTCAAATGTCTGCCTTATCAACTTTCGATGGTAGTTTCTGCGACTACCATGGTTGTCACGGGTAACGGGGAATCAGGGTTCGATTCCGGAGAGGGAGCCTGAGAAACGGCTACCACATCCAAGGAAGGCAGCAGGCGCGCAAATTACCCACTCCCGGCACGGGGAGGTAGTGACGAAAAATAACGATACGGGACTCTTTCGAGGCTCGTAATCGGAATGAGTACACTTTAAATATTTTAAACGAGGAACAATTGGAGGGCAAGTCTGGTGCCAGCAGCCGCGGTAATTCCAGCTCCAATAGCGTATACTAAAATTGTTGCGGTTAAAAAGCTCGTAGTTTGCATTTGTGCGCCGCGCTGTCGGTGCACCGCATCCGCGGTGATACTGACACGTCTGCGGAGCATATCGTCGGTGAGCCGGCGGTAAAACGCCGGTTCAATATCAAAATCCTATCGCGGTGCTCTTCAGTGAGTGTCGAGATGGGCCGACCAATTTTACTTTGAACAAATTAGAGTGCTCAAAGCGGGCTCAAATGCCGCTTGAATATTTCGTGCATGGAATAATAGAATATGATCTCGGTTCTATTTGTTGGTTTTCAGAACTCCGAGGTAATGATTAATAGGGATAACTGGGGGCATTCGTATTGCGACGTTAGAGGTGAAATTCTTGGATCGTCGCAAGACGAACATCAGCGAAAGCATTTGCCAAAGGTGTTTTCATCAATCAAGAACGAAAGTTAGAGGTTCGAAGGCGATTAGATACCGCCCCTAGTTCTAACCGTAAATATGTCATCTAGCGGAT
>NW_025919997.1:40000-42500 GCF_905147765.1 Vanessa atalanta | reverse complement strand
CGACCCGCGAGCCAAGTGATCCACCGTCCAGGGTAATGGTTTTTAATTTGTTTTATTTTTATAATTTCTACGATCACTCGAACGATTCTATACGCCAGTGATATGAGTTTATTTTTTTTTTATTTTTTTTTTTTTTTTCGTTTTTTTCTCTTATTTTTAGTATACAGAGAAAAATTCAAAAAATTAAAAAAAAAAAAAAAAAAAGTTAAAAAAAAAATAAAGTACAAAAAAAAAAAAAAGAAATATACATTTTATTTGAAGATGACGATGTGCGTTAACACATCGTACTTTCCTCGAAATCGACATCGAAAAATATCAGAATAGGACGCGTTACACGACTCTGGACTCTGACTCGGACACACTGCTGTGTGAGAGAGAGAGAGTGAGAATCGCGTCCTCGCATCGAAACGACACATTCCGAACGTCGATATTTGTGTTTTAGAATTTTATTATCGTTCATTATCGCACTCTTTCGAGATTGATAATTTACGTTAATGATCCTTCCGCAGGTTCCCCTACGGAAACCTTGTTACGACTTTTACTTCCTCTAAATGATCAAGTTTGGTCAACTTCCCAGCAACGCCGACGGCCGTGAAGCCACCGCGTGTCGGTCCGAAGACCTCACTAAATCATTCAATCGGTAGTAGCGACGGGCGGTGTGTACAAAGGGCAGGGACGTAATCAACGCGAGCTTATGACTCGCGCTTACTAGGAATTCCTCGTTTATGGGGGATAATTGCAAACCCCAATCCCCAGCACGAAGGAGTTTCAACGGGTTGCCCGGGCCTCTAGGCCAGGGAGAACATGCTGATTCCTTCAGTGTAGCGCGCGTGCGGCCCAGGACATCTAAGGGCATCACAGACCTGTTATTGCTCAATCTCGTGCGGCTCGAAGCCGCCGGTCCCTCTAAGAAGAATTTTAATACGCCGCCAGTGAGTTGCTCGACCGAAATCGAGCACACCTAAATGACGACGCCTATTTAGCAGGCTAGAGTCTCGTTCGTTACCGGAATTAACCAGACAAATCGCTCCACCAACTAAGAACGGCCATGCACCACCACCCACCGAATCAAGAAAGAGCTATTAATCTGTCAATCCTTCCGGTGTCCGGGCCTGGTGAGATTTCCCGTGTTGAGTCAAATTAAGCCGCAGGCTCCACTCCTGGTGGTGCCCTTCCGTCAATTCCTTTAAGTTTCAGCTTTGCAACCATACTCCCCCCGGAGTCCAAAATCTTTGGTTTCCCGGAAGCTGCCCGCCGAGCCATTGTAGTAACGTCGGCGGATCGCTAGATGACATATTTACGGTTAGAACTAGGGCGGTATCTAATCGCCTTCGAACCTCTAACTTTCGTTCTTGATTGATGAAAACACCTTTGGCAAATGCTTTCGCTGATGTTCGTCTTGCGACGATCCAAGAATTTCACCTCTAACGTCGCAATACGAATGCCCCCAGTTATCCCTATTAATCATTACCTCGGAGTTCTGAAAACCAACAAAATAGAACCGAGATCATATTCTATTATTCCATGCACGAAATATTCAAGCGGCATTTTGAGCCCGCTTTGAGCACTCTAATTTGTTCAAAGTAAAATTGTCGGCCCATCTCGACACTCACTGAAGAGCACCGCGATAGGATTTTGATATTGAACCGGCGTTTTACCGCCGGCTCACCGACGATATGCTCCGCAGACGTGTCAGTATCACCGCGGATGCGGTGCACCGACAGCGCGGCGCACAAATGCAACTACGAGCTTTTTAACCGCAACAATTTTAGTATACGCTATTGGAGCTGGAATTACCGCGGCTGCTGGCACCAGACTTGCCCTCCAATTGTTCCTCGTTAAAATATTTAAAGTGTACTCATTCCGATTACGAGGCCTCGAAAGAGTCCCGTATCGTTATTTTTCGTCACTACCTCCCCGTGCCGGGAGTGGGTAATTTGCGCGCCTGCTGCCTTCCTTGGATGTGGTAGCCGTTTCTCAGGCTCCCTCTCCGGAATCGAACCCTGATTCCCCGTTACCCGTGACAACCATGGTAGTCGCAGAAACTACCATCGAAAGTTGATAAGGCAGACATTTGAAAGATGCGTCGCCGGTACTGGACCATGCGATCGGCAAAAGTTATCCAGATTCATCAAAATTAACGACTTCGGACGAGACGCCCTCCGTCGATTGGTTTTGATCTAATAAAAGCACTCATCCCATCACTGGTCAGAGTTCTGATTGCATGTATTAGCTCTAGAATTACCACAGTTATCCAAGTAACTGAGTAAGATCTAAGGAACCAAAACTGATATATTGAGCCATTCGCGGTATCGCCTTAATACGGCTTGCACTGAGACATGCATGGCTTAATCTTTGAGACAAGCATATAACTACTGGCAGGATCAACCAGGGAGCTAACCGAGACTTGTTGAAGTCGTCAATTACTCTTCTCGTTTCATATTCGCATATAAAATACACACAAACTTATGCATGCATGTACAATATACGCACAGTATGA
>NW_025919997.1:32500-35000 GCF_905147765.1 Vanessa atalanta | reverse complement strand
CGAGCATCAGAGCGCCGGACGACTCAAAGTCCACGCCGAGATAACGCCAACGTTCCACGCAAGACACCTGTCGAAGTTTCTTCCTACCGACAGAGAACACCCTCTCCGTCAGGTAGTGGTGCTTCTTGCGTTTCCCGTCAGGTACCATCGATAAGGCGGAGCTTTTACCATGGTTGATATTGAGGCCGACCATTTCAGCCACCTGCACAACACGATCGATGGATTCCTGCATCCCTACTTTCGAGCCTGCAAGCAGGACTAGGTCATCAGCATAGGCTAGGGCCGAGATTTGCTCATTCTCCAACCTATAACCGACTCCCTTTGGCAGCGATGCAAGAATTAGGTCCAGCGCCATGTTGAACAATATGGGTGAAAGGGGGTCCCCCTGTCTCACTCCGCGACCCATCTTTACAGGTTGACCAACCTTACCCTTGACGGCTAGTACAGTGCTAGCCGTTTCGTATAAGTTGGCCACATAGCTGCAGAATCCATCAGGCAGTCCTCTCGCCCTAAGCAAATCGACAAGAGCCGCATGCGACACCGTATCGAATGCCTTGGAGAAATCGAGCACCGCAACGTGGCATTCTCGCAGCTTTTTCCTGCTATCCCCCAGCACCGCGTCGAGCACGGCTGTGTTCTCTAGAGTGCCATCTGCACTCACGAACCCGCGCTGACGCATGTCGGGTGGGCAACAGGCGAGCAGTCTCTTCGCCAGGATACTGTGCATGTGTCTGAGTGGTATCGACGCAATAGATATTGGCCGATAGTCACCCGGGCACTTTGGAGCATCACTTTTCGGGATAAAGACTGTTCGGCACTGCCGCAATGGATCGGGAATGGAACCTTGTACCATCCAATGGTTGAATATTTCCGCCTTCGATGATGCAGGAATGGCTCGCCAGTCTTCCGCACGAATTCCATCCGGACCCGGCGCAGTCCTCATGTCTATGCTGGACGCTTTCACCTCATCGATCGTGATCGGCGCCCACAGCTTGGTGTAGTCGTCCACACCCCCGGAGGGGAGCCCACGCCGAAGGCTTTTTAGGGCCTCAGACGTGGGACCCGAGGCGCTAGACACGGTTTCGAGGATCGGTCGCCAAAAGGTTTCCATCTCCTCTAGGCCATGCCTCGCGTCCCGGGTGTGTCCGTCTATTACTTCAGCTGCTGCACGACTGGGACACTTCCGAAACAACTCCTGCATCCTTGCGTACTCTACTCGTCTCCGCTTTCGGCGCGACATTGAGTCTGACGCAGCTTGGATGTCACAATCATAATTCTTACGGCGTCGGCGACTCCTGGTTTTCGCCCCCGGCTCGCAGCGCCGCTTCCGTCTCTCGACCGCCCGAAGGAGGTCTTCGAGAACATGCGCCGCGTTCGGGCCGATTGGGGTTTCTACCGTTTGGCAGGGTTCAGCGACAGGTGGGTCTTCAGGGTTGCTCCCTATAACGATCGAAGGCCGCGCTTCCAAGGCACCTTCAGTGCTCGAACCCCCTCTCGCAATGGAATCAGCAGCCGAGAACGCCAATTCCTCCAGGCAGGTTTGCACCAACCCTTTGTATTTGACGCTACGGCGCTGACCCTTAACCGCCTCCAGCGTCCTATGGAGCTGGGGTAGTTTGGCGAGAAGGTCTACGTTACCGCACTTCCCGGTATCTCTTGTCAGCTGCGCCTCGACTCGTGCCATGAGGAGCAACTCTTCCTCATTCCACCTGCGCTTCACCGAAGCTGGAGCCGCTTCTGCGTTGGCCTCGACGGGATGGGCTCTACGCTTGTGAACCCCTAGTCCCGTCTTGGTGTTGAATGTGCGGTTGCACATTGGACAGATCCAACCAGGCGCCCGCCCAACAGTCCCGCCGGGAACGTCGGGTCGAACCACCGGGGAGGGAATGACCGTGCTCCCCGATTCCTGTGGGAGATCGGGGCGGTCGAATAAATTCTTATTTCGACTTGTTGCAAGGTAAATTCCCCTGGTGGCCGGGCCGCAAACCCAACCACGGGGTTCGCCCACGGTTTTTGCTAGGTCCCAACCGAAGAAAACCGCTAGGCTTGAAGGTCTCCGTAGAGACCAACCATCGGGACTGCTGTGAGGGATCTCACCTCACAGCCACACCTGGATTACAACCTAAGATGGAAGCTGTCGCACCACTTGATAGAATCCAGGGGCAAGCCTGACTCCGCCCTCCACCCCCGCTGACGTATCTATTAAGACCGTTTCAGCGATGGTGGAGGTAGGAGTGGAACAGTGCTTGTGGCCTCGTCGAATAGAAGTTGGATTAGGATAATTGCACCAACGAGGCATGCAGCGCCGCAACGGCTACTTCCGGGCTGCCTAATTTAGGTGCGGATCCCCCCCCCCCACATTAGCTTTGGCAGCGGCGCCCCGGGCAGGCTGTGGGTAGGAGTTGGGCGTCGTGACTAAGTCACTCTTCCCCTTTGTCAGGTCGGTCGGGCATTCTTCGTATCCCCGAAACTAGCCGGCGGGCTCGGAAATCCGTGCTCC
>NW_025919997.1:25000-27500 GCF_905147765.1 Vanessa atalanta | reverse complement strand
CATACTCCCCCCGGAGTCCAAAATCTTTGGTTTCCCGGAAGCTGCCCGCCGAGCCATTGTAGTAACGTCGGCGGATCGCTAGATGACATATTTACGGTTAGAACTAGGGCGGTATCTAATCGCCTTCGAACCTCTAACTTTCGTTCTTGATTGATGAAAACACCTTTGGCAAATGCTTTCGCTGATGTTCGTCTTGCGACGATCCAAGAATTTCACCTCTAACGTCGCAATACGAATGCCCCCAGTTATCCCTATTAATCATTACCTCGGAGTTCTGAAAACCAACAAAATAGAACCGAGATCATATTCTATTATTCCATGCACGAAATATTCAAGCGGCATTTTGAGCCCGCTTTGAGCACTCTAATTTGTTCAAAGTAAAATTGTCGGCCCATCTCGACACTCACTGAAGAGCACCGCGATAGGATTTTGATATTGAACCGGCGTTTTACCGCCGGCTCACCGACGATATGCTCCGCAGACGTGTCAGTATCACCGCGGATGCGGTGCACCGACAGCGCGGCGCACAAATGCAACTACGAGCTTTTTAACCGCAACAATTTTAGTATACGCTATTGGAGCTGGAATTACCGCGGCTGCTGGCACCAGACTTGCCCTCCAATTGTTCCTCGTTAAAATATTTAAAGTGTACTCATTCCGATTACGAGGCCTCGAAAGAGTCCCGTATCGTTATTTTTCGTCACTACCTCCCCGTGCCGGGAGTGGGTAATTTGCGCGCCTGCTGCCTTCCTTGGATGTGGTAGCCGTTTCTCAGGCTCCCTCTCCGGAATCGAACCCTGATTCCCCGTTACCCGTGACAACCATGGTAGTCGCAGAAACTACCATCGAAAGTTGATAAGGCAGACATTTGAAAGATGCGTCGCCGGTACTGGACCATGCGATCGGCAAAAGTTATCCAGATTCATCAAAATTAACGACTTCGGACGAGACGCCCTCCGTCGATTGGTTTTGATCTAATAAAAGCACTCATCCCATCACTGGTCAGAGTTCTGATTGCATGTATTAGCTCTAGAATTACCACAGTTATCCAAGTAACTGAGTAAGATCTAAGGAACCAAAACTGATATATTGAGCCATTCGCGGTATCGCCTTAATACGGCTTGCACTGAGACATGCATGGCTTAATCTTTGAGACAAGCATATAACTACTGGCAGGATCAACCAGGGAGCTAACCGAGACTTGTTGAAGTCGTCAATTACTCTTCTCGTTTCATATTCGCATATAAAATACACACAAACTTATGCATGCATGTACAATATACGCACAGTATGAAACGAGCGTCTCACCGTATCGTCGATCGCGTTAGACGCGATAGATTTTAACGGTTGACTCTTATAAAAATTTATATGAGACACAAACGCGCTTTAAGCACGCGCGCGCGCGTGCGCTATAATATATAACGCGACGACAGCGGCGGCGGCGGCGGCGGCGGAGGCGTCTTCACATAATGACACATAACGGTCACGAATTCGAACGTTCTAAACGAGATCGAGTTTTTTTTTCAAAATAACACTTCGCACACGACGTGTACGTATGTATTGTTCAACGATTATTATCGTAAAACATTGGGATCGACGCCCGGTGTTTGAGTGATCGTACCGATACTCGGGTTGTGTATTTTTTGTACATGATAAATGTAAAAATTAACAAAAAGAATTTTAGAAACGACCGTTCATATATAATATAAAAATTATACACACTATACGAATACACTGAATCTTTTAAGAACTCCGTCTCTAACGTTTTCTCATATCGTCGCGACGTCGCAGATCGACTACAATGAATCAACATTTATTCCATGAGGATAGATTGTAGCGAGAGCGACGACGACGACGATAAGAGGAAGAGCGCATGAGGCAGAGAGATCTACGTGCGTCCGTCGGTCGGCACAGTTTTACAGAACGAATAAGAATCTTTTTATCATTTTCACGTGTGTCAGTGAATATCCCCCAGCGGTCGAGACGAATCGTACGTACATACTTGTTGTTACACTACGTAAAGTATAATATAACGCGATACGACGAATCGAGAGACACGCCAGAAGACACGCAACAAAGACGACAAATGAAAACGATAATAACATTTTTTTCGTTATACAAGAGTACTGATCCGGTCACTTCGCGTCTAACATCAATTTTTGAATGTTCGACGTTCGAACCGTCACTACTCCATATATATGCCTGACGATGAGTATGACATTCGGCTCGTTCGAACGGAATGTATTTTTTTTTTTATTATTATTATTATTTTATTATGTTTCTCATATTCGATCTGATATCATAAGACGACGAACCCCAGAACACGCAGCCCTATCCGAACCCCCCCCCTCCCCCTCCCCAACCCCCTCCCCCCCAACTGACACCCCAAACCCTCCAAAATCTCCAAAACTTCGATTATTTTGTTCTATATTTTTATAGATAGTATATGATTATATGATATTATGCAACGTCAATGCAACAACAACGACAACAACAACAA
>NW_025919997.1:17500-20000 GCF_905147765.1 Vanessa atalanta | reverse complement strand
CACGACTGGGACACTTCCGAAACAACTCCTGCATCCTTGCGTACTCTACTCGTCTCCGCTTTCGGCGCGACATTGAGTCTGACGCAGCTTGGATGTCACAATCATAATTCTTACGGCGTCGGCGACTCCTGGTTTTCGCCCCCGGCTCGCAGCGCCGCTTCCGTCTCTCGACCGCCCGAAGGAGGTCTTCGAGAACATGCGCCGCGTTCGGGCCGATTGGGGTTTCTACCGTTTGGCAGGGTTCAGCGACAGGTGGGTCTTCAGGGTTGCTCCCTATAACGATCGAAGGCCGCGCTTCCAAGGCACCTTCAATGCTCGAACCCCCTCTCGCAATGGAATCAGCAGCCGAGAACGCCAATTCCTCCAGGCAGGTTTGCACCAACCCTTTGTATTTGACGCTACGGCGCTGACCCTTAACCGCCTCCAGCGTCCTATGGAGCTGGGGTAGTTTGGCGAGAAGGTCTACGTTACCGCACTTCCCGGTATCTCTTGTCAGCTGCGCCTCGACTCGTGCCATGAGGAGCAACTCTTCCTCATTCCACCTGCGCTTCACCGAAGCTGGAGCCGCTTCTGCGTTGGCCTCGACGGGATGGGCTCTACGCTTGTGAACCCCTAGTCCCGTCTTGGTGTTGAATGTGCGGTTGCACATTGGACAGATCCAACCAGGCGCCCGCCCAACAGTCCCGCCGGGAACGTCGGGTCGAACCACCGGGGAGGGAATGACCGTGCTCCCCGATTCCTGTGGGAGATCGGGGCGGTCGAATAAATTCTTATTTCGACTTGTTGCAAGGTAAATTCCCCTGGTGGCCGGGCCGCAAACCCAACCACGGGGTTCGCCCACGGTTTTTGCTAGGTCCCAACCGAAGAAAACCGCTAGGCTTGAAGGTCTCCGTAGAGACCAACCATCGGGACTGCTGTGAGGGATCTCACCTCACAGCCACACCTGGATTACAACCTAAGATGGAAGCTGTCGCACCACTTGATAGAATCCAGGGGCAAGCCTGACTCCGCCCTCCACCCCCGCTGACGTATCTATTAAGACCGTTTCAGCGATGGTGGAGGTAGGAGTGGAACAGTGCTTGTGGCCTCGTCGAATAGAAGTTGGATTAGGATAATTGCACCAACGAGGCATGCAGCGCCGCAACGGCTACTTCCGGGCTGCCTAATTTAGGTGCGGATCCCCCCCCCCCACATTAGCTTTGGCAGCGGCGCCACGGGCAGGCTGTGGGTAGGAGTTGGGCGTCGTGACTAAGTCACTCTTCCCCTTTGTCAGGTCGGTCGGGCATTCTTCGTATCCCCGAAACTAGCCGGCGGGCTCGGAAATCCGTGCTCCGATCGACCTGTGAGTTTCTAAGACAACATCTTCCCCGTTAGGGGTGTGAGCATTCCACCAAGACAATGCCACATGTATCAGTCCAGATTGCATACATATTACCTGTAATGTGTACACAGACACAACCGCCATAGGCCAGAGCAAGGCAAGCTCACTTAAGAGAGTCATAGTTACTCCCGCCGTTTACCCGCGCTTGCTTGAATTTCTTCACGTTGACATTCAGAGCACTGGGCAGAAATCACATTGCGTCAACACCCGCGAGGGCCATCGCAATGCTTTGTTTTAATTAGACAGTCGGATTCCCCTTGTCCGTGCCAGTTCTGAGCTGACCGTTGAACGGCGGTCGTACAGTACCGCGCCGATCGCGCACGAGACGAAACCGACGCGGACTTACGGCTAGGAAGATCCGCGGAAGGCCGGAACGCGGGTCCGGATTCCGCACGAACGTCCCGAGAGACGAACGAGCGTCGACCAGGCCCGGCACCGGCCGCATCCGCTTCCCGTCCAAACCCGACACGCCCCGGTCCTCAGAGCCAATCCTTATTCCGAAGTTACGGATCCAATTTGCCGACTTCCCTTACCTACATTATTCTATCGACTAGAGGCTCTTCACCTTGGAGACCTGCTGCGGATATGGGTACGAACCGGCGCGACATCTCCACGTACATCCCTCACCTGAATTTTCAAGGTCCGCAGAGAGTATCCGGACACCGCCGCAAATGCGGTGCTCTTCGCGTTCCGAACCATATCTCCCTTCTATAGGATTCCATGGAACTCGAACGCTCAGGCAGAAAAGAAAACTCTTCCCGGACCCCTCGGCGGCGTCTTCAGGCCACTTTGGGTTACCCCGTCGAACACTCGCTTTGAAACGAGGGAACGATTATTGAAACGGTTCCGCTGCCGGGTTCCGGAATAGGAACCGGATTCCCTTTCGCTCGAAGGGCGTTATTTCGTTATATCACATTCTCTCGAATTGACGAATAAACGACAAAACAAAAAAAAACGTAAACATAAAAAAAACACGCCACATCGACATAAGATCTCTCCTTGAGCTTAGGATCGACTGACTCGCGAGCAACTACTGTTCACGCGAAACCCTTCTCCACGTCAGTCCTCCAGGGCCTCGCTGGAGTATTTGCTACTACCACCAAGATCTGCACCGACGGA
>NW_025919997.1:12500-15000 GCF_905147765.1 Vanessa atalanta | reverse complement strand
ACAGCCGGCCCTCAGACAGGAGTGGTCCTGGATGTTTCTCCACGGACCGCAATGTGCGTTCGAAATGTCGATGTTCAAATGTGTCCTGCAGTTCACACTATGACGCGCAGTTAACTGCGTTCTTCATCGACCCGCGAGCCAAGTGATCCACCGTCCAGGGTAATGGTTTTTAATTTGTTTTATTTTTATAATTTCTACGATCACTCGAACGATTCTATACGCCAGTGATATGAGTTTATTTTTTTTTTATTTTTTTTTTTTTTTTCGTTTTTTTCTCTTATTTTTAGTATACAGAGAAAAATTCAAAAAATTAAAAAAAAAAAAAAAAAAAGTTAAAAAAAAAATAAAGTACAAAAAAAAAAAAAAGAAATATACATTTTATTTGAAGATGACGATGTGCGTTAACACATCGTACTTTCCTCGAAATCGACATCGAAAAATATCAGAATAGGACGCGTTACACGACTCTGGACTCTGACTCGGACACACTGCTGTGTGAGAGAGAGAGAGTGAGAATCGCGTCCTCGCATCGAAACGACACATTCCGAACGTCGATATTTGTGTTTTAGAATTTTATTATCGTTCATTATCGCACTCTTTCGAGATTGATAATTTACGTTAATGATCCTTCCGCAGGTTCCCCTACGGAAACCTTGTTACGACTTTTACTTCCTCTAAATGATCAAGTTTGGTCAACTTCCCAGCAACGCCGACGGCCGTGAAGCCACCGCGTGTCGGTCCGAAGACCTCACTAAATCATTCAATCGGTAGTAGCGACGGGCGGTGTGTACAAAGGGCAGGGACGTAATCAACGCGAGCTTATGACTCGCGCTTACTAGGAATTCCTCGTTTATGGGGGATAATTGCAAACCCCAATCCCCAGCACGAAGGAGTTTCAACGGGTTGCCCGGGCCTCTAGGCCAGGGAGAACATGCTGATTCCTTCAGTGTAGCGCGCGTGCGGCCCAGGACATCTAAGGGCATCACAGACCTGTTATTGCTCAATCTCGTGCGGCTCGAAGCCGCCGGTCCCTCTAAGAAGAATTTTAATACGCCGCCAGTGAGTTGCTCGACCGAAATCGAGCACACCTAAATGACGACGCCTATTTAGCAGGCTAGAGTCTCGTTCGTTACCGGAATTAACCAGACAAATCGCTCCACCAACTAAGAACGGCCATGCACCACCACCCACCGAATCAAGAAAGAGCTATTAATCTGTCAATCCTTCCGGTGTCCGGGCCTGGTGAGATTTCCCGTGTTGAGTCAAATTAAGCCGCAGGCTCCACTCCTGGTGGTGCCCTTCCGTCAATTCCTTTAAGTTTCAGCTTTGCAACCATACTCCCCCCGGAGTCCAAAATCTTTGGTTTCCCGGAAGCTGCCCGCCGAGCCATTGTAGTAACGTCGGCGGATCGCTAGATGACATATTTACGGTTAGAACTAGGGCGGTATCTAATCGCCTTCGAACCTCTAACTTTCGTTCTTGATTGATGAAAACACCTTTGGCAAATGCTTTCGCTGATGTTCGTCTTGCGACGATCCAAGAATTTCACCTCTAACGTCGCAATACGAATGCCCCCAGTTATCCCTATTAATCATTACCTCGGAGTTCTGAAAACCAACAAAATAGAACCGAGATCATATTCTATTATTCCATGCACGAAATATTCAAGCGGCATTTTGAGCCCGCTTTGAGCACTCTAATTTGTTCAAAGTAAAATTGTCGGCCCATCTCGACACTCACTGAAGAGCACCGCGATAGGATTTTGATATTGAACCGGCGTTTTACCGCCGGCTCACCGACGATATGCTCCGCAGACGTGTCAGTATCACCGCGGATGCGGTGCACCGACAGCGCGGCGCACAAATGCAACTACGAGCTTTTTAACCGCAACAATTTTAGTATACGCTATTGGAGCTGGAATTACCGCGGCTGCTGGCACCAGACTTGCCCTCCAATTGTTCCTCGTTAAAATATTTAAAGTGTACTCATTCCGATTACGAGGCCTCGAAAGAGTCCCGTATCGTTATTTTTCGTCACTACCTCCCCGTGCCGGGAGTGGGTAATTTGCGCGCCTGCTGCCTTCCTTGGATGTGGTAGCCGTTTCTCAGGCTCCCTCTCCGGAATCGAACCCTGATTCCCCGTTACCCGTGACAACCATGGTAGTCGCAGAAACTACCATCGAAAGTTGATAAGGCAGACATTTGAAAGATGCGTCGCCGGTACTGGACCATGCGATCGGCAAAAGTTATCCAGATTCATCAAAATTAACGACTTCGGACGAGACGCCCTCCGTCGATTGGTTTTGATCTAATAAAAGCACTCATCCCATCACTGGTCAGAGTTCTGATTGCATGTATTAGCTCTAGAATTACCACAGTTATCCAAGTAACTGAGTAAGATCTAAGGAACCAAAACTGATATATTGAGCCATTCGCGGTATCGCCTTAATACGGCTTGCACTGAGACATGCATGGCTTAATCTTTGAGACAAGCATATAAC
>NW_025919997.1:0-5000 GCF_905147765.1 Vanessa atalanta | reverse complement strand
AAAAAAAAAAAAAAAGTTAAAAAAAAAAAAAAGTACAAAAAAAAAAAAAAGAAATATACATTTTATTTGAAGATGACGATGTGCGTTAACACATCGTACTTTCCTCGAAATCGACATCGAAAAATATCAGAATAGGACGCGTTACACGACTCTGGACTCTGACTCGGACACACTGCTGTGTGAGAGAGAGAGCGTGAGAATCGCGTCCTCGCATCGAAACGACACATTCCGAACGTCGATATTTGTGTTTTAGAATTTTATTATCGTTCATTATCGCACTCTTTCGAGATTGATAATTTACGTTAATGATCCTTCCGCAGGTTCCCCTACGGAAACCTTGTTACGACTTTTACTTCCTCTAAATGATCAAGTTTGGTCAACTTCCCAGCAACGCCGACGGCCGTGAAGCCACCGCGTGTCGGTCCGAAGACCTCACTAAATCATTCAATCGGTAGTAGCGACGGGCGGTGTGTACAAAGGGCAGGGACGTAATCAACGCGAGCTTATGACTCGCGCTTACTAGGAATTCCTCGTTTATGGGGGATAATTGCAAACCCCAATCCCCAGCACGAAGGAGTTTCAACGGGTTGCCCGGGCCTCTAGGCCAGGGAGAACATGCTGATTCCTTCAGTGTAGCGCGCGTGCGGCCCAGGACATCTAAGGGCATCACAGACCTGTTATTGCTCAATCTCGTGCGGCTCGAAGCCGCCGGTCCCTCTAAGAAGAATTTTAATACGCCGCCAGTGAGTTGCTCGACCGAAATCGAGCACACCTAAATGACGACGCCTATTTAGCAGGCTAGAGTCTCGTTCGTTACCGGAATTAACCAGACAAATCGCTCCACCAACTAAGAACGGCCATGCACCACCACCCACCGAATCAAGAAAGAGCTATTAATCTGTCAATCCTTCCGGTGTCCGGGCCTGGTGAGATTTCCCGTGTTGAGTCAAATTAAGCCGCAGGCTCCACTCCTGGTGGTGCCCTTCCGTCAATTCCTTTAAGTTTCAGCTTTGCAACCATACTCCCCCCGGAGTCCAAAATCTTTGGTTTCCCGGAAGCTGCCCGCCGAGCCATTGTAGTAACGTCGGCGGATCGCTAGATGACATATTTACGGTTAGAACTAGGGCGGTATCTAATCGCCTTCGAACCTCTAACTTTCGTTCTTGATTGATGAAAACACCTTTGGCAAATGCTTTCGCTGATGTTCGTCTTGCGACGATCCAAGAATTTCACCTCTAACGTCGCAATACGAATGCCCCCAGTTATCCCTATTAATCATTACCTCGGAGTTCTGAAAACCAACAAAATAGAACCGAGATCATATTCTATTATTCCATGCACGAAATATTCAAGCGGCATTTTGAGCCCGCTTTGAGCACTCTAATTTGTTCAAAGTAAAATTGTCGGCCCATCTCGACACTCACTGAAGAGCACCGCGATAGGATTTTGATATTGAACCGGCGTTTTACCGCCGGCTCACCGACGATATGCTCCGCAGACGTGTCAGTATCACCGCGGATGCGGTGCACCGACAGCGCGGCGCACAAATGCAACTACGAGCTTTTTAACCGCAACAATTTTAGTATACGCTATTGGAGCTGGAATTACCGCGGCTGCTGGCACCAGACTTGCCCTCCAATTGTTCCTCGTTAAAATATTTAAAGTGTACTCATTCCGATTACGAGGCCTCGAAAGAGTCCCGTATCGTTATTTTTCGTCACTACCTCCCCGTGCCGGGAGTGGGTAATTTGCGCGCCTGCTGCCTTCCTTGGATGTGGTAGCCGTTTCTCAGGCACCCTCTCCGGAATCGAACCCTGATTCCCCGTTACCCGTGACAACCATGGTAGTCGCAGAAACTACCATCGAAAGTTGATAAGGCAGACATTTGAAAGATGCGTCGCCGGTACTGGACCATGCGATCGGCAAAAGTTATCCAGATTCATCAAAATTAACGACTTCGGACGAGACGCCCTCCGTCGATTGGTTTTGATCTAATAAAAGCACTCATCCCATCACTGGTCAGAGTTCTGATTGCATGTATTAGCTCTAGAATTACCACAGTTATCCAAGTAACTGAGTAAGATCTAAGGAACCAAAACTGATATATTGAGCCATTCGCGGTATCGCCTTAATACGGCTTGCACTGAGACATGCATGGCTTAATCTTTGAGACAAGCATATAACTACTGGCAGGATCAACCAGGGAGCTAACCGAGACTTGTTGAAGTCGTCAATTACTCTTCTCGTTTCATATTCGCATATAAAATACACACAAACTTATGCATGCATGTACAATATACGCACAGTATGAAACGAGCGTCTCACCGTATCGTCGATCGCGTTAGACGCGATAGATTTTAACGGTTGACTCTTATAAAAATTTATATGAGACACAAACGCGCTTTAAGCACGCGCGCGCGCGTGCGCTATAATATATAACGCGACGACAGCGGCGGCGGCGGCGGCGGCGGAGGCGTCTTCACATAATGACACATAACGGTCACGAATTCGAACGTTCTAAACGAGATCGAGTTTTTTTTTCAAAATAACACTTCGCACACGACGTGTACGTATGTATTGTTCAACGATTATTATCGTAAAACATTGGGATCGACGCCCGGTGTTTGAGTGATCGTACCGATACTCGGGTTGTGTATTTTTTGTACATGATAAATGTAAAAATTAACAAAAAGAATTTTAGAAACGACCGTTCATATATAATATAAAAATTATACACACTATACGAATACACTGAATCTTTTAAGAACTCCGTCTCTAACGTTTTCTCATATCGTCGCGACGTCGCAGATCGACTACAATGAATCAACATTTATTCCATGAGGATAGATTGTAGCGAGAGCGACGACGACGACGATAAGAGGAAGAGCGCATGAGGCAGAGAGATCTACGTGCGTCCGTCGGTCGGCACAGTTTTACAGAACGAAAAAGAATCTTTTTATCATTTTCACGTGTGTCAGTGAATATCCCCCAGCGGTCGAGACGAATCGTACGTACATACTTGTTGTTACACTACGTAAAGTATAATATAACGCGATACGACGAATCGAGAGACACGCCAGAAGACACGCAACAAAGACGACAAATGAAAACGATAATAACATTTTTTTCGTTATACAAGAGTACTGATCCGGTCACTTCGCGTCTAACATCAATTTTTGAATGTTCGACGTTCGAACCGTCACTACTCCATATATATGCCTGACGATGAGTATGACATTCGGCTCGTTCGAACGGAATGTATTTTTTTTTTTATTATTATTATTATTTTATTATGTTTCTCATATTCGATCTGATATCATAAGACGACGAACCCCAGAACACGCAGCCCTATCCGCCCCCCCCCCTCCCCCTCCCCAACCCCCTCCCCCCCAACTGACACCCCAAACCCTCCAAAATCTCCAAAACTTCGATTATTTTGTTCTATATTTTTATAGATAGTATATGATTATATGATATTATGCAACGTCAATGCAACAACAACGACAACAACAACAACAACAACAACAACAACAAAGAAAGTTGTATCTTCGTTTATTTAAATTTCACCGGTATTCGTTTATCGAAAAAAAAAAAATTTATAATTAAAATTATTATATTTTATAATTAAAATAATAATTATGACGATGACGAATAAATATAATAATAATAATAATAAAGAACATGACGCGATTTACGAATGCGTAAATAATGTTAATAATATAATTTTTAAGTTTCATATCAGTCTTGATACCTTAAAATATGTATAATGAAGTAATAAATAAATATAAATTATCTTTAAAAAAATATCCTGACATAAATGTATTGAATCTCTATAAAAAAATTAAAAAATAATCTAACGAACGCAACGAGCTCTACTCCTACTCTACGAACGTTTTCTCGAACGAAGTGCTCGATGAAAACGTCGAACGTTCGTGTATCGAAAGGAGAGTCGAGATAGAGCTCATATAATGTTAATGTTAATGTTAATGTTAATGTTAATGTATCGAAAATTATATATGTTAATTATTGATATTAAACGTATAAGAAGACTTACGTAATAATATAATAATGAAAATGACGCGAATTACGAACACGCGAGAGACACAGCACGCACAGACACCATCGATACACGAACTAATCGCAACGAACGGGACTCTAACGATTTCAGAGTGTTCGACGAAAACGTGGAACGTTCGTGTATTGAAGAAGTGAAGTCTATCGAGAAGATCATCTCATCCGCGTCCTCCTCCTCGAACTCTACGAGTTCGAGTTATATATTTTTATCGAAAAATCATAAAAATATAATATTCGTGTAATATTATAGAATAGATTTCTGATCTATATATATATACAACCAACCAACAAACATACATGACTATCTCTTGTCGAACGCTAACTCACTAACACTCCTCCTCCTCTCGTAGAAAAATACAAATCTTCTCGTAATTATATATCTGTGTATTATTATAATAAATAAAATACACAAATATTATATTACAAGATTTGTGTCACGAGAGAGGAGAGAGAGTCGTGCGCGCGCGCGCTCTATCTCTCTCGATAGAGATACGTACATATATGCGTGCGCGTTGTTGTTGTGTCGTTTTTTATCTCTGATACGTCCTCGGACGAATCACCTGGCGTAGGGCTGAGTCTCAACAGATCGCAGCACGACGCTGCTCTACCGAGCACAACACCCCGCCAGGAACGTAAGTCGTCTACAGACTATTCCGAGCCCCGACATCGAACTGGGGTATATTCGAAACTTCGGCGCCGTGATGCACGTGTTAAGACCGCTCGCATCGATCGCCGCGTTCCAAATGGGCTTCGACGTCGCACCTTACGAATAAAGCGCGACTAGTAAAGTCACATCGTTTAGAGCCTCCCGACTCTCGGGGCTCCACAGTGAAATCTGATAGAGTGTGCCGGATCGGCTAGGCTGGCTTCGGCCTTAGAGGCGTTCAGGCATAATCCCGCGGATGGTAGCTTCGCACCACCGGCCG
>NW_025919996.1:2500-7567 GCF_905147765.1 Vanessa atalanta | reverse complement strand
TGTGTCTCTCGCGTGTTCGTAATTCGCGTCATTTTCATTATTATATTATTACGTAAGTCTTCTTATACGTTTAATATCAATAATTAACATATATAATTTTCGATACATTAACATTAACATTAACATTAACATTAACATTAACATTATATGAGCTCTATCTCGACTCTCCTTTCGATACACGAACGTTCGACGTTTTCATCGAGCACTTCGTTCGAGAAAACGTTCGTAGAGTAGGAGTAGAGCTCGTTGCGTTCGTTAGATTATTTTTTAATTTTTTTATAGAGATTCAATACATTTATGTCAGGATATTTTTTTAAAGATAATTTCTATTTATTTATTACTTCATTATACATATTTTAAGGTATCAAGACTGATATGAAACTTAAAAATTATATTATTAACATTATTTACGCATTCGTAAATCGCGTCATGTTCTTTATTATTATTATTATTATTATATTTATTCGTCATCGTCATAATTATTATTTTAATTATAAAATATAATAATTTTAATTATAAATTTTTTTTTTTCGATAAACGAATACCGGTGAAATTTAAATAAACGAAGATACAACTTTCTTTGTTGTTGTTGTTGTTGTTTTTTTTTTTTTTCTTTTTTTTTTTATTGTTGTTGTTGTTGTTGTTGTTGTTGTTGTTGTCGTTGTTGTTGCATTGACGTTGCATAATATCATATAATCATATACTATCTATAAAAATATAGAACAAAATAATCGAAGTTTTGGAGATTTTGGAGGGTTTGGGGTGTCAGTTGGGGGGGAGGGGGTTGGGGAGGGGGGGGGGGGGTGCGTGTTCTGGGGTTCGTCGTCTTATGATATCAGATCGAATATGAGAAACATAATAAAATAATAATAATAATAAAAAAAAAAATACATTCCGTTCGAACGAGCCGAATGTCATACTCATCGTCAGGCATATATATGGAGTAGTGACGGTTCGAACGTCGAACATTCAAAAATTGATGTTAGACGCGAAGTGACCGGATCAGTACTCTTGTATAACGAAAAAAATGTTATTATCGTTTTCATTTGTCGTCTTTGTTGCGTGTCTTCTGGCGTGTCTCTCGATTCGTCGTATCGCGTTATATTATACTTTACGTAGTGTAACAACCAAGTATGTACGTACGATTCGTCTCGACCGCTGGGGATATTCACTGACACACGTGAAAATGATAAAAAGATTCTTTTTCGTTCTGTAAAACTGTGCCGACCGACGGACGCACGTAGATCTCTCTGCCTCATGCGCTCTTCCTCTTATCGTCGTCGTCGTCGCTCTCGCTACAATCTATCCTCATGGAATAAATGTTGATTCATTGTAGTCGATCTGCGACGTCGCGACGATATGAGAAAACGTTAGAGACGGAGTTCTTAAAAGATTCAGTGTATTCGTATAGTGTGTATAATTTTTATATTATATATGAACGGTCGTTTCTAAAATTCTTTTTGTTAATTTTTACATTTATCATGTACAAAAAATACACAACCCGAGTATCGGTACGATCACTCAAACACCGGGCGTCGATCCCAATGTTTTACGATAATAATCGTTGAACAATACATACGTACACGTCGTGTGCGAAGTGTTATTTTGAAAAAAAAACTCGATCTCGTTTAGAACGTTCGAATTCGTGACCGTTATGTGTCATTATGTGAAGACGCCTCCGCCGCCGCCGCCGCCGCCGCCGCTGTCGTCGCGTTATATATTATAGCGCACGCACGCGCGCGCGCGTGCTTAAAGCGCGTTTGTGTCTCATATAAATTTTTATAAGAGTCAACCGTTAAAATCTATCGCGTCTAACGCGATCGACGATACGGTGAGACGCTCGTTTCATACTGTGCGTATATTGTACATGCATGCATAAGTTTGTGTGTATTTTATATGCGAATATGAAACGAGAAGAGTAATTGACGACTTCAACAAGTCTCGGTTAGCTCCCTGGTTGATCCTGCCAGTAGTTATATGCTTGTCTCAAAGATTAAGCCATGCATGTCTCAGTGCAAGCCGTATTAAGGCGATACCGCGAATGGCTCAATATATCAGTTTTGGTTCCTTAGATCTTACTCAGTTACTTGGATAACTGTGGTAATTCTAGAGCTAATACATGCAATCAGAACTCTGACCAGTGATGGGATGAGTGCTTTTATTAGATCAAAACCAATCGACGGAGGGCGTCTCGTCCGAAGTCGTTAATTTTGATGAATCTGGATAACTTTTGCCGATCGCATGGTCCAGTACCGGCGACGCATCTTTCAAATGTCTGCCTTATCAACTTTCGATGGTAGTTTCTGCGACTACCATGGTTGTCACGGGTAACGGGGAATCAGGGTTCGATTCCGGAGAGGGAGCCTGAGAAACGGCTACCACATCCAAGGAAGGCAGCAGGCGCGCAAATTACCCACTCCCGGCACGGGGAGGTAGTGACGAAAAATAACGATACGGGACTCTTTCGAGGCCTCGTAATCGGAATGAGTACACTTTAAATATTTTAACGAGGAACAATTGGAGGGCAAGTCTGGTGCCAGCAGCCGCGGTAATTCCAGCTCCAATAGCGTATACTAAAATTGTTGCGGTTAAAAAGCTCGTAGTTGCATTTGTGCGCCGCGCTGTCGGTGCACCGCATCCGCGGTGATACTGACACGTCTGCGGAGCATATCGTCGGTGAGCCGGCGGTAAAACGCCGGTTCAATATCAAAATCCTATCGCGGTGCTCTTCAGTGAGTGTCGAGATGGGCCGACAATTTTACTTTGAACAAATTAGAGTGCTCAAAGCGGGCTCAAAATGCCGCTTGAATATTTCGTGCATGGAATAATAGAATATGATCTCGGTTCTATTTTGTTGGTTTTCAGAACTCCGAGGTAATGATTAATAGGGATAACTGGGGGCATTCGTATTGCGACGTTAGAGGTGAAATTCTTGGATCGTCGCAAGACGAACATCAGCGAAAGCATTTGCCAAAGGTGTTTTCATCAATCAAGAACGAAAGTTAGAGGTTCGAAGGCGATTAGATACCGCCCTAGTTCTAACCGTAAATATGTCATCTAGCGATCCGCCGACGTTACTACAATGGCTCGGCGGGCAGCTTCCGGGAAACCAAAGATTTTGGACTCCGGGGGGAGTATGGTTGCAAAGCTGAAACTTAAAGGAATTGACGGAAGGGCACCACCAGGAGTGGAGCCTGCGGCTTAATTTGACTCAACACGGGAAATCTCACCAGGCCCGGACACCGGAAGGATTGACAGATTAATAGCTCTTTCTTGATTCGGTGGGTGGTGGTGCATGGCCGTTCTTAGTTGGTGGAGCGATTTGTCTGGTTAATTCCGGTAACGAACGAGACTCTAGCCTGCTAAATAGGCGTCGTCATTTAGGTGTGCTCGATTTCGGTCGAGCAACTCACTGGCGGCGTATTAAAATTCTTCTTAGAGGGACCGGCGGCTTCGAGCCGCACGAGATTGAGCAATAACAGGTCTGTGATGCCCTTAGATGTCCTGGGCCGCACGCGCGCTACACTGAAGGAATCAGCATGTTCTCCCTGGCCTAGAGGCCCGGGCAACCCGTTGAAACTCCTTCGTGCTGGGGATTGGGGTTTGCAATTATCCCCCATAAACGAGGAATTCCTAGTAAGCGCGAGTCATAAGCTCGCGTTGATTACGTCCCTGCCCTTTGTACACACCGCCCGTCGCTACTACCGATTGAATGATTTAGTGAGGTCTTCGGACCGACACGCGGTGGCTTCACGGCCGTCGGCGTTGCTGGGAAGTTGACCAAACTTGATCATTTAGAGGAAGTAAAAGTCGTAACAAGGTTTCCGTAGGGGAACCTGCGGAAGGATCATTAACGTAAATTATCAATCTCGAAAGAGTGCGATAATGAACGATAATAAAATTCTAAAACACAAATATCGACGTTCGGAATGTGTCGTTTCGATGCGAGGACGCGATTCTCACTCTCTCTCTCTCACACAGCAGTGTGTCCGAGTCAGAGTCCAGAGTCGTGTAACGCGTCCTATTCTGATATTTTTCGATGTCGATTTCGAGGAAAGTACGATGTGTTAACGCACATCGTCATCTTCAAATAAAATGTATATTTCTTTTTTTTTTTTTTTGTACTTTTTTTTTTTTTTAACTTTTTTTTTTTTTTTTTTTTTAATTTTTTGAATTTTTCTCTGTATACTAAAAATAAGAGAAAAAAACAAAAAAAAAAATAAAAATAAAAAAAAAATAAACTCATATCACTGGCGTATAGAATCGTTCGAGTGATCGTAGAAATTATAAAAATAAAACAAATTAAAAACCATTACCCTGGACGGTGGATCACTTGGCTCGCGGGTCGATGAAGAACGCAGTTAACTGCGCGTCATAGTGTGAACTGCAGGACACATTTGAACATCGACATTTCGAACGCACATTGCGGTCCGTGGAGAAACATCCAGGACCACTCCTGTCTGAGGGCCGGCTGTATAAAAATATAAACCACACTGTTCAATGTTTAATGTCGTAATGTCTATTATTTCGTAACCGACTCAATAGACTGACTGACGTTTCTCGAACATATGACGGTATCCGCGTTCGATGTGTTATATTACGTGTTTAAATATACTTAATATAAATCTCGTTCTCGGTCCGTTCAAATATAACAAATACGATGTGTATGTATGTTTACGTTTACATGCGTGTGTGTGTATATATTATTTATATTTTTATATACGCGTTCGTGTGTACGTTTACGTCACGGAGTTTCGTTATGCGACGTCAGAGAGACTGAGAGCGTCGCTCGTCGCCAGACGAGGAGCGCCCATCTCCGACCTTTCGATCGTTTCATTGAGTTGTTCTCGATCAAAGAGGGTAATCGGAGTTTAGGTGATCTCTTCGTCTCGTGATTATCGAGTACGTGCGTTTCTTTTGTTCATACTCTAATGTCAAAATTTCGAATACAAAAGCTCCGCGATCGTTACGACGTATACGAGACGAACGTGTTTATATGATGTGTAAATAAAGCGCGCTCGCATCGTTGAACGTGATGACATCGAAACATTCGTATATATATATATT
>NW_025919995.1:0-2500 GCF_905147765.1 Vanessa atalanta | reverse complement strand
CACCACCCACCGAATCAAGAAAGAGCTATTAATCTGTCAATCCTTCCGGTGTCCGGGCCTGGTGAGATTTCCCGTGTTGAGTCAAATTAAGCCGCAGGCTCCACTCCTGGTGGTGCCCTTCCGTCAATTCCTTTAAGTTTCAGCTTTGCAACCATACTCCCCCCGGAGTCCAAAATCTTTGGTTTCCCGGAAGCTGCCCGCCGAGCCATTGTAGTAACGTCGGCGGATCGCTAGATGACATATTTACGGTTAGAACTAGGGCGGTATCTAATCGCCTTCGAACCTCTAACTTTCGTTCTTGATTGATGAAAACACCTTTGGCAAATGCTTTCGCTGATGTTCGTCTTGCGACGATCCAAGAATTTCACCTCTAACGTCGCAATACGAATGCCCCCAGTTATCCCTATTAATCATTACCTCGGAGTTCTGAAAACCAACAAAATAGAACCGAGATCATATTCTATTATTCCATGCACGAAATATTCAAGCGGCATTTTGAGCCCGCTTTGAGCACTCTAATTTGTTCAAAGTAAAATTGTCGGCCCATCTCGACACTCACTGAAGAGCACCGCGATAGGATTTTGATATTGAACCGGCGTTTTACCGCCGGCTCACCGACGATATGCTCCGCAGACGTGTCAGTATCACCGCGGATGCGGTGCACCGACAGCGCGGCGCACAAATGCAACTACGAGCTTTTTAACCGCAACAATTTTAGTATACGCTATTGGAGCTGGAATTACCGCGGCTGCTGGCACCAGACTTGCCCTCCAATTGTTCCTCGTTAAAATATTTAAAGTGTACTCATTCCGATTACGAGGCCTCGAAAGAGTCCCGTATCGTTATTTTTCGTCACTACCTCCCCGTGCCGGGAGTGGGTAATTTGCGCGCCTGCTGCCTTCCTTGGATGTGGTAGCCGTTTCTCAGGCTCCCTCTCCGGAATCGAACCCTGATTCCCCGTTACCCGTGACAACCATGGTAGTCGCAGAAACTACCATCGAAAGTTGATAAGGCAGACATTTGAAAGATGCGTCGCCGGTACTGGACCATGCGATCGGCAAAAGTTATCCAGATTCATCAAAATTAACGACTTCGGACGAGACGCCCTCCGTCGATTGGTTTTGATCTAATAAAAGCACTCATCCCATCACTGGTCAGAGTTCTGATTGCATGTATTAGCTCTAGAATTACCACAGTTATCCAAGTAACTGAGTAAGATCTAAGGAACCAAAACTGATATATTGAGCCATTCGCGGTATCGCCTTAATACGGCTTGCACTGAGACATGCATGGCTTAATCTTTGAGACAAGCATATAACTACTGGCAGGATCAACCAGGGAGCTAACCGAGACTTGTTGAAGTCGTCAATTACTCTTCTCGTTTCATATTCGCATATAAAATACACACAAACTTATGCATGCATGTACAATATACGCACAGTATGAAACGAGCGTCTCACCGTATCGTCGATCGCGTTAGACGCGATAGATTTTAACGGTTGACTCTTATAAAAATTTATATGAGACACAAACGCGCTTTAAGCACGCGCGCGCGCGTGCGTGCGCTATAATATATAACGCGACGACAGCGGCGGCGGCGGCGGCGGCGGCGGAGGCGTCTTCACATAATGACACATAACGGTCACGAATTCGAACGTTCTAAACGAGATCGAGTTTTTTTTTCAAAATAACACTTCGCACACGACGTGTACGTATGTATTGTTCAACGATTATTATCGTAAAACATTGGGATCGACGCCCGGTGTTTGAGTGATCGTACCGATACTCGGGTTGTGTATTTTTTGTACATGATAAATGTAAAAATTAACAAAAAGAATTTTAGAAACGACCGTTCATATATAATATAAAAATTATACACACTATACGAATACACTGAATCTTTTAAGAACTCCGTCTCTAACGTTTTCTCATATCGTCGCGACGTCGCAGATCGACTACAATGAATCAACATTTATTCCATGAGGATAGATTGTAGCGAGAGCGACGACGACGACGATAAGAGGAAGAGCGCATGAGGCAGAGAGATCTACGTGCGTCCGTCGGTCGGCACAGTTTTACAGAACGAAAAAGAATCTTTTTATCATTTTCACGTGTGTCAGTGAATATCCCCAGCGGTCGAGACGAATCGTACGTACATACTTGGTTGTTACACTACGTAAAGTATAATATAACGCGATACGACGAATCGAGAGACACGCCAGAAGACACGCAACAAAGACGACAAATGAAAACGATAATAACATTTTTTTCGTTATACAAGAGTACTGATCCGGTCACTTCGCGTCTAACATCAATTTTTGAATGTTCGACGTTCGAACCGTCACTACTCCATATATATGCCTGACGATGAGTATGACATTCGGCTCGTTCGAACGGAATGTATTTTTTTTTTTATTATTATTATTATTTTATTATGTTTCTCATATTCGATCTGATATCATAAGACGACGAACCCCAGAACACGCACCCCCCCCCCCCC